>NC_048303.1:55624358-55846858 GCF_013100865.1 Trachemys scripta elegans | reverse complement strand
TCACTGCATTTTTCCATTTTAATAATTGTATAAGCAATTTTAAAAGAAATATATATATTTTTAAATTATTAACTTATGATATTATTTTTAAAAGATAAATACCAAGGTAGTTCATTCATTATAATGTTTTATTTTTGCCAGCATTAGGTTATTACCAAAGAGAGTTACTATATATTAGTTGCACACAGAAGGGCAACTATTGCTTGTTGATATTGGGTGAACATATGCATAAAATGGTAAATAATAGGACTGAGAGAAACCTGTAACTAGCATCTTTATCGTGGATTTCAAACATAGCAGTTGTTTATTGAAACTTGAAATAACTGTGTCTAAAAAACAGTCAATACAGGATCCCAGGAGCGAAGGTTTCACTATCCTTTGATTTTAGCACTAGGATTCTACTGTGTAACATTGACATGAGACATTTTGAACTTTGGATGTTATAGTATGTTGTTTACATAGTTTCATCAGTACTTGTCAGTCTCTCTGCAGATTCTAAAAAACTTTTGGGCTTGAAGAGTGCTATCCTTTTAAGCATCATAAGACCAGCCTTCACATGATATTAATTTGCTAAGTATTTGTTGCAGATTTGTTGGCTTTTATACCTTGTCTGTTTTGCAGTATTTTGTGTATTAAGAAAAGTTAAGTGATCATAAATTCCTAAACAAGGAGTGTTTTAACGGTAGTACAATACTTCCAATATGTAAGTTTCACAAGGCATTTTTCATCAGTATGTTTAATTTAAAATGAAACTTAGTACCTGAAATATTTTTACTATATTTTATGTATACCAAAAGGTCACAGATGGTAGAAAGATTTGTTACCATGAGGTAGCGTAGCATTTTGTGATTATAAAATTAATCCGTTTCTAAATCTGTTTAAAGAGTTTTTTGCCATCTAATGAGCAATATAAATTATTAATATTTTCATGTTCTTAGGGACTTTCACAGCCATAATTTTACCAACACAGCTGTTTGACCCAGTGACATCATGTTTTGCATAATTTTGCATTTTAATGAGTTAGTCATTTAAAAGGTTACAAAGAAACCATAACTCATAAGTAATTAAATTATTTAGCAGAAGTATAAGAAGGTCTTTGACATAGGTCACTGTGGGAAGGAAAGAGCATAGATGTACTGAATTGCACCTGTTTATGAGAGGTAGGTGTGAGCCAGACACTTTACTCTTAGATTCCAAGTGATTTTTTTCCCCATATGGAAATGGCCAAATACATACACCTACTAAAACAATTGATTTTTCTTTCATTGTGATAGAAGAGCTTTAGATTGTACTCATAAACAAAGCTTACCAATAAATGTGAGTTATCTTTCAAGGTCTGGGTATCTGCAAGATTTTGCCGAAAACATTGTGCATGAAATGCTTTCCCTTTAAACTACCAAACAAAAAACAATCTTAGACCTTCTAAGATTGGTGCTTAATCTTATTCTGTAATGGTTTAATGCAGATAAAAGGTGAACCAGGAGGACCTGCTAACTCAGATTACCCTTCTACAAGCGAAATATGTTATAAAGCCAGACTTACCTCTAAACCCACCAAAAAGATTTGTTGAACAGTTCACAAAAAAGCTGGCTTTAGAAAATGTTTTACACTATTACAGTAGTGGAGGAAATGAGGTATATCTTACTAGGATAAATCTAATTATAGCTTCTTGTGCTCCACCACTGTTTTTCAAAAAACAGAATATTAAAACTGTAATAGCTATATATATATATATATGTGTATATATAGCTTGTGTAATAGTAGTATGTATGCAGCAGGAAGTCAGAAAGACATGCTCTGATATTCTGGTGAAGGAGGCAGAATTTTTGATAAACTGAATTTGGACATGAGAACTCAGATTGTAAAGTGATGCGCACTTTTGAAATACCTTAGGTAGTTAGGAAGGATCCAGAAACTCTTGCATTTTAATCTCAGCTCGGCTACTACTTTCTGTGTAACTTTCAGAAAGTCACTTAACCTCCCTGGTTTAGTTTCCCTGTCTGTAAAATAGATCTAATAATACTCAATACTCATCTGCATCTTGTGCGGATTATTTACTTACTGTTCTGTTTGTTATATATTGCTTTGAAAATGTAAAGTGCTAAGTACCCTTTCCATTACAATCTTGATGGAGGTAGTTCTCTCACGGTAAATTCACAGCTACACAGAGGTCTTATATAAGATCTTGCACTCCACTTTATTGAAAGGAGAAAGGGAAATAGTTGCATGGAGGAGGGCATAAGGCCTGTGAAATATGGGCTCCCGCACAGAGGGAACATACACCAGATCCAAATAAGATGGCATGGAGAGGGCTGTAGGGGCCTGGCCAAGGGAGTAACTACATGAATTCAGAGAACTGCAGGGGGAAGCAGGCACTATTCCAGCCTGAAATAGTGAGTGTGGAAGGTTTGTGTTGCAGCATTACAACCTATCTCCGTGTTGTTGGGCTGAATTCTGTCCCACTCAGCTTCCATAGAGCTCTTCCACAGAGTCCAAATTTCGCAATTAGGGGGTGCTGATGTGACTGAGGACAGTTCTATAAGAAGCAGTGTTTGATCAAGGAAATAATTATTTTAGATTAATTCATATTGAGTTAAGCATGTGTTGTAGAAATTTGGAAATTTCTCAGGTGTTTTACTTTCCATTGGAAATTAATTGTATACTCTAAAATGTGATAAAATGAGGCAATGATTGAAAAGGCACTGAAACTTCATATTAGGAATAGTGCATACAGTAGATCTCCATGAAGTTTGTGGGCATTCAGAAAAATAAAATGCTCAAAATATAAAGAAAAGGCCTTGGTATGTCCAATTTTGGGTTCTGGAGTGCACATCATACAAAAGTTAGGGTTACAACGCTTACAAATAGAGGCATTTGAGACACTGATTATGGATAGAAGCAAACTACAAAATATTGCTTCTAGAGTTACCTACCTTATAAGTCATGTGTGTTCTGAGAACGAGAGGTATAAAACTTCTCAAAAGTAGACTCAAAATACAATAAGTACCTGGTTTTTAATCTTGAACATTGTGATATTATTAATTTGTTTCATATAGTTGCATTAACACCAGGTTAGCAAATAACAAAGCAAAACACGTTAACTGAATAATGTATATTTACTAACATAAAGGTAGTGTATGGTAAAATAAGATGAATACAATTCTTGATGCAAGTAGGTATGGACCAAATGCAATGAAGAATTAGAAGGCAGTAGTCAGAAAACGAAATGTAAGGTTTATTGTTTTATAGCTCTAATATCCATTAAAAGTTAGTAACACAGCAGGTGACTATGGGTAAGTGTAAACTGAATGTTTTGAAGTAAATAGCAGTTGGGTGACCTGGGATGACAGGGCTCTAGACAAGGGTATGTGTTTGTCAATATAGCCTACATGTTTTACAGACTCCTCAGGGAACAGGGGAAGATACAATTTCACCTTTTCTGTGCCAAAACATTTTAATTATATCTTCTTCCAAGTACAGCGGTTCAGTAACCAAGGAGCTGACATTGATGCATGTGTTGATAAAGCTGCAAACATTCAAAATGAGATTAACAAAGATTTTGAGGAAAGGGTGACAGCTAATTTTGCACAGTATTCTGCATCTAATTCAGGTCAGTGTAATGATAGAATATTTTATAACTGTTGTGTCATCCAAAGGGACTTTTATGATGTTTTGTTTTTGTATTTTGTGTGTATGAAAAGTAAAGTTGTAACATATCTTTCAAACAAGTTATAACTTTTTATTGAACATTAATTGGTTGTATCCATAAGCATTTTGAAAGAAGAAAACTAGCATTTAGAAGTAATTTTATACATGAATCAACCTTCATCAGATAATTGTTTTGTCTAATTCACCTTGTAAATGCTAACTTCAAGCAAGATGTGTAACAGAGCCAAACCAAATATTACAGAACCAAGTAATATTGCTTAGTACGTGCAAGAAGATCGATCAGAGAAAGTAATATTAAGTGTATTTAAATAATCAAACTGTAGTTTCTTTATGTTGTCTGAGACCTTTTGAGAACATCTCAGTGTATTTCTGTTCTATTCTCCTCTTTATTTGAAGGCAGCTGACATTCTTCTTTCACTTTTCTTTTTGTTTGTGAAATTTTCTTTTTTTTATCCACTCACTTCTCCATCTGCTTTCACTTTTGTTTGCTTGGGCCGTCTCTCATCCCAACTTGATAATGAGGAATGCGGTGTGACCCTGACCTCTATCAGCCCATTCATGACCTTCTGACTCCCCCACATAACCTTTGACCTTCTCTTTGACAGCTTGATTAATTACCCTGTGTTATGATTTATGAGTAAGTGCTATGTAAAAATAATAGACAACAGGTGGTCCTCTAAAAACTTTTTGTGGCATGTTTTCTTTTCCTGCCTAACTTGATGAGGTATTTTAAGTTGGGAACTTACTGGGACAATGTATGTTTGGCAGTAACACAGCATTTTTAGACACTTGGACACAGCACTGGAATCCAGGGAGCTAAGAGTTGAGGTGTAGCTGGAATGAAAATATTACAAAGTGTTAGCAGGGTGCAGTTGCCAAAATGCACATTGGGTGGAAACACAAAACGGAGTCAACTGACATTTCAGGCGTTTCAGTCTCAGGTCACGTCTTGAGAAAATTACTCAAATAATGGAGGGGGCATTTTTCAAGCTGAGCTGCATCTCCAACAGCTATGTTTACTTTAACGCTTCACTAGTGACTTCTGATTGGTTGTCATGACCTCATCCCACTGTTGCACCTAGGATGTTGTAACAATGACATATATGTACCCTTCTCATGAAAAAGATGGGAAATAAACAGAACATACATCTTTCAAAAAGATGAATGGACATTGCTATGTCCATTTTAACCATGGGCAGATTTAGTTTACAGACCTAAGCACTTTGAGTTGCATTTCCCTTGAGGATTAGCTCTGATCTTGTTGCAAATAGTCTAAATAGAATTCTGAACTTGAAAAATCAGATTGATAAAGCTTAGGAAAATGATCTCTTATAGATCCTTACTTACAGGCCGAAAAGATAGTTACATAGGTCAAGGGATTCCACTCTAGCCCCTGACCTCTCTGGTCACATATGGCATTCCATTTTGGTGGATTAATATGCAGGGCTGAATGCTTTCAGCTCATTATTCATTTAGCCAGCCACAAGAGATTTGAAAAGATTCAGAATTTACCTCAAATATTTTAGATTGCCTTTGACCTTACTATTGCTGACTAACAGGGTAAATTAACTTGGATATAACTTCAATTTCAAACATCTTGTGTAAAGTTCCAATAAAGGACAAAAGTATCATCCCATTTCATAGTGCTGTATTTTAGTGACTAGTGCACTTCTGAATCTATATGACTTTCATTGCCAAGCTTTCTTATTTATGATTTTTGTGCTTTCCAACACCTGTCTGCGTTCCCATTAGCAATCATCTGTTGGATAAATGATAAGTGAGCTATTATATATTTGTAACTGTATTTATAGACTCGAAACTAGAGCTTGCATGCAGTGCTCTTTTACAATTCTTAAACTTCAGGGAGCAGTTAGTTGTATGGACTATGAGTTCTTAACTTACCTTTCTGAAGCAATAGTGTTTGGGGAAATACCTATTAATATGCTGGAAATTTAAACCTACCTACTTTAGAGAAACTACAATTACATCCATTGAACTAAAGGATGAAGTTTACTTTTATCAATATCTGTCTTGATTATCACATCTAGTCACAGATGTACTATGTAAACAAACTTGGAGTTAATTAACTGCAACACATATATTTCTTCTCTCAGAGATATGGAAGTACATTAGGATTGGTTTGTAACAATCAGTTGAAGAACTGTGGGGATTATTCTGTTTTGAGACAGAAAAAAATTAGACCAGTCTAATTACAAATGCTTAAAATATAGCAGTTTACAAAGTATAACTTTGTAGTCAAAAATAACTTTTCAACAACAGAGCAGTTTCTCCATTTGTATACAGCAGATATATAGAAAAAAGCTACTTCGACGTTATACACATGAATGACACATCTAACTTTTTACAAATGAACACAGCCTTAAGAAATTCTCCTAGAAACATGTATTTATTTAATGAAAGACTTCATCATGTCCAATATTTTAATAACACTACATATGCATCTAGGCTGAAAGCGAGATTAGTGTTTGCCTCTCTATTGATATTACAGTAAATGCTGGTTACACTTCTGAACAGGCTTTTTATAGAATATAATTTTAAATAGTAATTGTTCATCTTTGTTAAACAGGCATATTAATGATTTGTGATAAACTCTGCTGTGTATTATTAGTAGTTGATAAAGAATATTTTCAGTTTTTCAAACTACACGAACTTCTGTCTGTTCAATTTTGCATTGACGTCAACATGTGTAACTCTATGGATATTTACAAGTCAGTGGAGCATTTAGCTCTTTGTCTCTACTTAAAATTTTCTGGTTGCACTTTTTTGTTTTAAATTTTAATAAGTGCATATATTTATGAAGTTTGATACTGCAAATGTGTGCTACTACTTATATAATTTTTCCAGATGTTGATGGATCCTAAGAAACACATTGTTTTCATAGGTCAGCAGCATGAGGGAGGCCTTTTACCTAAAGATGAGTATTCATTTTTGATGAAATAGGTTTGTACAGTGTAGTACAGCCTGATAGAGGTTAAATTCTGGTGCAGTTATAGATGCTACATTGTATATCCATATTATTTCATATGAGTGAGTATAGTATGTTAGCTCAAATTCTCTTGTTGATACCATTGTTTGTCTTATAATCACTTCAGCCCAAGTTGTGAAAGAAAAATAGAAAATGTGGAATGAAAACATAACTTCTGATAAACAAAACAATATTAAAATAGAATCTTTATAACAGTAAGTTTTGAGACTTGTTTGGCAGATTATGCTAAGACTTAATTATTGTAGTGTTGCTCTAAGGAAAAGGCGGTTTGAAAAAGTACAAAAAAAATTAAAAATGTTCAGGGAGACATGTTATGCTATTTAAAATCTAATTGATAAAAAATCCTTTAATTGATTTATGTAGTAGTGAATTTAAAAATTGAATCATTTTTCATCTGTTGATGTCTCTGTGAAAAATTGACATTGTGTCCTCATAAAATTGGACAAATGACTCATGTAATTTTCAGTTACATAATCAATAACTTAGACAAATTCTGCTTCTTTGAAGATTTATGTGTCTGTTTTGTGGCCAGTTTTTAGTGGATGTAGAGTTTCAAATTTCAGTAACAGTTATAAAACCACAATGAATACATGAATTTTGCATTTGGCTTTGTATAGAAAGCAAAAAGAATCAATACACAGAATGTCTGCACTCAAAATGAACAGATCAAGAAAATGGACAACAAACTAAAGCATTCTACACTGCAGGCTACAATCACCAAAGTACTTCATGTAGTTTGTTTTGAAAACTTCATCATTTCTTCCTACCATTTAGCATAGCACAAAAAGTGTACTTTCATATAACTCTCCTAATTCACTAATATTTTTACATAGGTTTACTAAAGCACTACTCTGTTTGGTGATGGGTTTATTTTAGATTTATAAACTTAAATTCATTTTTAAAAGTTGAAAAACATATTTAATAATAGTACAGTATTCTTTCTTCCTAGTTATAATATTAATAATAATGTAATGTATTAATTATTATAATATCCAGTTATGAGATAGCTGCATTTCAAATCTTCATGGTGGTTTGGTTTTTGTTGATTTTTCTGCAGGTTTTTTTTTTTGTTTTTTTTTTTTTTTTTAAGTTCAATTCACTCAGAAGAGAGGGCAGGGAAGAAACATGACAGGAGACCACTTACTCATGGTACAGAATCTAGTGAGGAGGCAATTTTCTCTTTGGCCTATGGTGACCTTTTTTGACTATGTTCCTTACACCAGAGACAGTGTACTGAATGCCTCTATTTCACCCTGTTTAGCAGAGTGCAGCAGTGTCCTTTAACTTAGTTTTGGTGGGAGGAGAAGTTATAGCAGAAATTTGAGAAGGGCGTGAAAAGTTGTACAGGCACAAGGAAGAGGGGTAGGAACTTCCTTCAAATGTGATTTTAATAACTAGTCGAGTGTGTCCAACTGTAGAAAATCACCAAGTGACAATCTGTCTACCTGACAGTGATTACAATGCGTTACAAGATTTTTGAATAGCTATACAGATTAGAATAAAGCAAGACCAAATAAAGTATCTTTTGTTGGTGTAGATTTGGTTTACTTTAGTCAACTAGGTATGTGGACTTGTTTGATCTTCTCACTTGGTCTGAATGTAAAATTAAAGTTTAACTAAAAAGGCAGAAATAATGTTGTTTTGATAACTAATTAATACAAAATATGTATTATTTATTATTATAAAGTTGTTGTTTATTATTAAGGAGTGTTTTATTTTTAATTGGAGCCCATCCTGTTAACTGTTTGTCCTTTTTCTCTTCCCTACCCACTTTTAAAATGCTTAATTCATAGAAATGTTACTATATTTCATTGATTGTCAGTATTTGAAACCTATTTTTAAATTACATAAAAACAAATAGCTGTTTCACTGAGAATTTATTTCTCTTACATAAATTTGTATATTCTTCAACAGTTCCATTTCTTGAAGCACAAAAATATAGCACAGATGTTTAAAATCATAATCTCCTACACAGCATAGTTTTTCTCTGGATTTGCAGAATACAATACATAACTTAATCCCAAAGAAGTTATAGTGCAGTTTTAAAGTGGTACTTAAAAGTCATTCTACCCTAACAGAGTTGACTTGTAAGCGGTATTGCTGAATCAGTGTTGATATTGATTCATGGTTACTGTCGCTATCAGTTTGTGCATCGTATGCTGGTGGTCAGCTAGACAAAAGGTTGTTACTATTTTAAGCTGTGCTGAATAGTTTCCAGAGATTTTATTTGAAAGATATCCATTCTATTGTAAAAGTTTTATTAGCTGGACATAAACTTTGTTAGTCATTATGTAGTGTTCTTATAATAGTTTTTAGTTCTAGTAGCTTTCCGATAAAATCATATAAAATAACATGTAGTTATGAATAACACCAACACATTTTGAACATTGTTTTTAAAAGGTGAAACAGGCAGGTCGTGTGGATATAGATGTAGAGATATATGTATCCACACACAGATACACATATCAATATATTTCCCCTTAGTTACAGAAATAAAACCCTATAGGTTTCTTAAAATATTACTATAAAATAATATACTTTTGTCCAATATGAAATCACTTTCATATATTTTTATTAAGAACAATAAAATTAATTGAAAGCAATTTCCAGGATTAAATCTTTCTGTTAATATTCTTTTATTTTGTCTTTTCTGAAACAGGAAGGCTATGGAGTAATAGTACTGAATCCCAATGAGAACTATATTGAAGTGGAAAAGACAAAAGCCCAAGTACAGCTGTCCTCTGATAGCTCAGATGAACCTGCAGAAAAGAGAGAAAGAAAAGATAAAATCCAAAAAGAAACAAAGAAGCGACGTGACTTCTACGAAAAGTATCGGAACCCGCAAAAAGAAAAAGAAACTGTGCAGTTGTATATTAGAGTAAGTTTGTTTAGTTTAATTTGCCTTTACTAAATACTAAATTATGTGCTGAAGTATTTTATATTTAGTATACATATTTATATTAAAAAATGGCTATGCTTTTTTTCTTTAAATATATAGACACACTACTCACTTATGTCTTGAAGAATTCATTTAAAATGAGTCACTCTTTCTTGTTTTGCTATTTTTTTGTCATGTATCGAATGGGAAGTTTTGGAAGAGCTGCAAATATTGCTTTCTGTTTTCAAAGAGGAACTTCAAATAAACCCCAAAGGAACATATTGTGTGTTACAAAAACTGATTTAAAGAAGACTTCGTAAAATGTTTTATAAGTAGATGTGTATATATAAGAAACACCTAATACAGCTTTGGTAACATATTAGCTACACAACATGTCATGCATGTATTTACAGCATTATGTTGTTGTCTTGTACTTGGGAGGCAGTAGTTATAGCCTAATAATTTTTAATATATTACCTGCTGAATTAATAATGTATTGTGCAAAATACTGGTGTTCATCTTGTGTGGTAGCAGTTTTACCCTCTAATGTATTGTTTTCATATGAGCAGCCATCCATTGTATTTCCGCTAAGCTTCTGAAGGCAGATAAAGGGAGAGAGTTATTAATATCTTAATAAATATTTAAGCTAGAATAGTTCAAGAATGGTGTAATGAGGAAACTCTGTCCCTTGCTCTTTTCTTACTCAGTGAACCTTTGCACTTTGTAATGCTAGCAGCATGGGATCGTTATAACAGTGCTACCCAAGGATTTCTAATTCTGCAGGGGGCACAAACAATATTATTTGCACTTTGACACATTCTTCTTCATATACATACTATGCATTATACATTCTAGACAGTCGTGCAATTTTCAAGGCCTTTATTATGAAAGTTAGCATTTTTATTCAACATTAAAACATGTCAGAAATGCCACAGAATGGTTAAAACAGTAAGAATTTGCATGCCATTCTGATGTGAAAAAGAGAAACATCCAACAAAATAGGTGTTAGAATCATTTTAATTTTGAACATGTTCTTATTAATTAATTGTGCTTCAGCTATAACAGTGATTTTTAGCTTTACTACCTAGTTAAAAATTTTATACACTTGGCTTGGGAGAAGCATTAACAAACAAAAAATTATACCTTTTCAGGAAATAAACTATTTTCCTGAGTGTAGAAACAATAAGAACCTTTACAGATGTACGTAGAAAGCGACCAGAAGGGCACTACTTTTTATGAACTGTACCAATCTGCCAACCAGCCAATCCCAGCCTTTGAGAGAGGCAGCCTTATTCACAAAAAGGCAGCGTACACTGGTTGGGCCAGTTATCAAGCCTTACTCCAGCAATCCAGTGCTAGTATTAGGACTAAGATTACTTTTTAATGCAGTGATCCTTCCACATTTCTTTCCTATCTATGGTATCTTTCTACTTGTGGCTATTTTGCCTGATAGAACACACGTAGTGGTTTCATGAAGCCCTACGAATACGTAAAATGCAAGTTTTTGCACTGTTCTCTTTATCCAATGAAGACTTATTTCAAAGTTGAGTACTGAAATTCCCTTTTTTTAAGAATGGAAAGTAACAGCACAAGTCTTCATGTGCAGTGTACATTGCGGGCCCAGTTCTGTGCCTACTGAATTCACTGAGAGCAGGATAGACCAAAAGTATGCAAATGTCACCTGATGCTGTTGACTCTGAAATCTGAAAGGTTACTTCACATTTTCATCAATAGGCAACAATGCAGAGTCTTGTGAAATGAGGTAAAAGCACCTCTGGATTGTTACATACCTAGACAAACAATTTCAATTCTCTTGCCTATCAGCCTCGAAAAAAACTGAACAATCATTAGCAATAAAGAGCACCGTTTAGTCTATGGGATTTGGGGACCTCTAAAATACTATAGAGTGGTGATGTACTTCTACAGCACATATCAAAACATTTTTACAAACCTTAATTAAGCCTTATAGCACCCGTGTAAGGCAGGTAAGTATTGTTATATCTATTTTGCCATTGGGTAAACTGTCACGGAGAGAGGCAAACTGTCACAGAGAGAGGGGAGATCCAAGATTAGTAAAGAAACAGGATTTTCTAACACTAGCCATGGTAAATAAGTTTACTGAAGTACAAACAGGTGTAAAAAGAAAAGACACATATCTGTTGTTAAAGGAAAATTTGTTTGCCAAATGCATTGGCAAAATTGATGAACTGTTAATTAGTGGGAATAGACAACCTCAATTATGATCTCTGGGTCGCTTAGACCAGTGGTTTTCAATCTTTTTTCATTTGTGGACCCCTGAAAAATTTCAAGTGGAGGTGTGTACCCCTTTTGAAATTTTAAGCACAGTCTGGGGATGCACTGTGGACCACAAGTTGAAAACTACTATTCTGTGGTAACAACCACCTTTCGTGGACCTCTTAGACATAGTTTGTGGACCTCAGGGGCCTGTGGACCACAGGTTGAAAACCACTGGCTTAGACCTACAGTGGCCTGATGAATAAGTGTTGGTTGAACAAATTAAAGCTGTCTGAGTGATGATTTAACTTACATAACCAGTATTGCTAAGATTTGGAAAAAAATTAACTTTGTTATTTGAGCTAGTTTCTTTCCCCACGACTTTTTAAAATGAACATTTCCTTCAAGTATTTTCTAATTTTTATTTCAAATAATGCAAATATGCAAGATACACGGGTATAAGTAAAAGCAGAGACCTAAACATTTAAGATTATCACAAAGTATAAAATATTTTACTTACCAGATGAATACAGATTGTGCACGACATTAAGAGTAGAGCATGAGAGATCAAAGTACTTATTGTTTCATGCTGTAAGTTTCCTTAACTATGAAATAATGTACTTGCTGGCATACATTATAGCTTGTTAAGGGGATTGATTTGGTCTGGGCAATAAACATCATGTCAGACATTATGGCAGGAAAACCTGCTTAATATGTTTTGTAATAAGACAGAATTTTTTGTTCTTGAAAACATCTGCCAACTGAATTCTAGAGTGAAGACAGAAAATGTCATCAATTTAGTAATAATCCTATAAATTTAGTTTCTTTTTCAGCAACACAAACCCAAGGCAAAAACTCCCTGATGATCAGCATTGACTATAATACTTTGTAAAATGATGAAACAAAGACATTTTACTTTCATATAATGTGTTAATTAATGCATAGTGAATTTTAATATTCTTACTGATCAGATTTTAACAAGCATATTGCCAACAGATCATTTTTTAAAAGCATCTGTTTTTTAATGTGTTGGATTGAAAATTGAGTCAAATAGCTAAATATGTACATACATACTTTTAAAAAACATATTTCCACCCCCTGCATATAGACTTAGTATTTTTCTTAGGCCACCAGAGGCTGCTGCTGTACATATTGGCTAATGCTTCCCCCAGAAACTTAGTACCCCAGCTTTTGTTAATTGCTGAGCTAAACTCAGAATGTGCTGGCCCCTAGCACAGCCTTTACCTATGCAAATGGGATATAGGCTTAAGTGTGACATTATCATTTCCTCCATCTCCCACTCCCTGCAGATTTCTACACTGAAAGTGTCTGTTCTATGTTGAAAGACACTCATAAATGTAAATCAGTAGTCGGCCCATGCTAAATATCATACCCGACATAAGTACATATGCAGCTGTGGATCATAAAACATTATTATAGGATACATGATGCACATACAGACCTTTCACAACAATATTACAATTTGTAATAGTATTCTGTATTAATGATCCATCAATTAAATGATGCTTTGATATAGTTTATTCTTTATTTATTTTTTAGTATTTTTCTCCTTTTCTTAAAGAGTTTAAACTGACAAATATTCCATAACTATACCAAAGGAAGTAATATACGGGTTTAGTAAATTTAAACAAACTGATTTTTTCCATGGACCTGGACAAATAAAATAATATATACCAATATTTAGAATAAAAGTGGTAAAAAGACAGCAACTTTATTAATATAAAGTAAACACTTCAATCACTACAAATGAATGTCAGCAGGCAGGAAACCCTTGCAGGTAATTAGGAAAGGGCATGCTATTGCTGCTCATTGTTCTGTAAGAATGGCACAACACCCAACCAGCCACAAAGACATAGGTGCTTGTGAATACTGATATTTAAATGGCCAATATCTTTTACTGAGGAATTGGGCCCTTTTGTGGACAAACTCTCATCAGTCCCTACTGGCTATATTCATTTCTTCTCTGTGGAAGGAAGGAAGGCCCTGATCCGGTGAAGCACATAATTATGTGCATAGCTTTAGGCACATGAATAGACCTATGAAAGTCAATAATGAATCTTTCATCACAGGACTATTCATGAGCCTAAAGTTGCATACATGCTTAACTGCTTTCCTAGATGGGGTCTGAATCTCTCTGCCTCCCATCCTTTACCAGGTATAAAAAGCAAGAAACATCATTCAGTTATGTGGCCTAAAACACTGTCTGCCAGGATGAGTAAGCCAAAAACCTGGTGTCTTTAAAAATTATAGGAAAAGATATATAATTGCAGTGCAGTAATGCACAACAGTTACAAATAGAGAACATGTAATGCTCAGTGCAAAACTAATTTTATCCCAGCAGAAGAGAGACAGTGACATGCAAGCGCAGGCAAGCAACTCCTGAGAGGTCCAGTGACTTGCCCAATCTCACAAAAGTCTGTGGCAGAGCTAGGGCCCAGATCTCCTAAGTCCCACTCCAGTGTCTTAGCCAAAACCCCATCATTCCTCTTTTATAAATGCTTATTTTCAGTGGTTTTTGCTCTATGTAAAAGTGTGTGATTTTGGGGGAAGGGGGATGTATTTTTAAAACAAATTAGATTAGTGTTACTGTATTTAAATTTTAAAGCCCAAATACTCCCCTCCTCTTCAGTGAACCTTCTGCTACTTCTGTGGGACAGCAAAGCCCTTCAGTGAAAGGATTCGGAAGAAACTGATTATAAACTGTTGAAGTGTCTTTGTCCTTAGGTCCACCATTTAGGAACATTTGGCCTTAAGAGTTTAAAAGAAGAGAAAATGTATGTGAGTGTACAGACACAGATAGCTTTCAGACTCCTACAATAACTTCTGTGTAACTGAAAAAGTTCATAGCAGTTCATTCTGTAGATACCAGGTTTATAAATACATTAAATAAATATGTAATCAAATTATGTATATTTTAAACATTTAATAATATAGAATTATTTATAATTTGGATGTTTTTGCACATACCATATCTATTGAAATTATGCTTTTTAATAAATATTGATATAGTAAGGGCTCGTTCCTAGTCTTGCATCTACTAATCTAGAATAGTTGCATTGGTCCTCTTTTCCCTAAGCAAGAGGGAGATCAGAAAAGCAGATTATCACAGGAGGAAGATTTTTGCATCTCTGGGAGAGTGATACTGACTCCTTACTCTGCAGTACCCTCTCTTTTGTTCTGCATTTCACAAGTGCAGCTAATCAAAGAAGAGGAATAAATCAGGGCCATCCAGCTTTCCTGGCTATCAAACACTTCATTTCATGATACTGGCAAACCATGTATTGTTAGATCAGGCTCCTAAAATATGAGGCAAGCGGTATGAGCTTCCAAAGGAAAAATCAGCTTGCATCTCTACTCCCACCATGAGTTCGACAGTACTCCTGTTGTTCTAAAAAATCATCTACTTTTATAGGTCATCCAAGTCATCCTTCCTTTCCCTCAAGATTCAGGCTAAATAAAACTGGGGACTTAGTGAGCCCAGTCATAAAGAAAACTGGCTCAGCAGAAAGCAGACCCACTCGTTCAAGACAAAGGTGAATAAAATTATTCAAACTTCTTACGTTCAGATAGTGCCGATCTTTGATTATAGAACCATAGAAGTTACAGACTGAAAAGGCCTCTTAGGTCATTAGTCCATCCCTCTGCCAGTGCAAATTGTTCCCTACAGGTATTCTTTATCATTTAGCCAATAGACTCAAAAGGGTAATATCCTTTCAATTAATATCCAAAACAAGAATAATAACTTTTCACTTTCCCCACACCCTAAACATAAACACACACATACTTCTATATATTTTGATTCTCAGATTGTTGTGGAGTTGGAAAATCTGGCCAAAACAAAGATCTTAGTAGGAGGTCACAAGGAAACATCCACCCCTACAATAAACTTGAACTTTCTGCTCAGACTTTCTCAGCTGGGAACCAGTTAGCCATAACAATCTAGAGCTGCTTAATATAACTTGTCTGATGAGAAGTTAGTAACCTTATAACTTTACTTTGAGTCATACACTAGTCTATATTTGCAGTAGTGACTTGGCTGTCTTTGGGTCTGATTCTTTGGTTAGGCCAAGCTAGACTCCGCACAGGATCCAAGAGAGCACTTTTTACAACCCCTAATTCTTCAATTCAAGGGCCAAATTGGATCCTGATGTAAATTAAAGCATCCTCAGACCTCCTCTAAGTTGTACCTGGCTGCCTGTTGTCCTGAAAGGTCTTTTGGTAGCTGGAGACGGCTGGGGTGCAGAGGCATTCCAACATATCGCTCTATGCTAGGGACCATGAGTGATGTGTTGTACTGTGCCACTTGTGCTTGCAATGTGCACAGTTGTTGTAAAATATGGTTTTAAATAAGGTAGCAAAGCAGTTAAACTTTGGTCAATTAATGGGGCTCAGTAACTCCAGCCAGGACAATACCTGCAGAATCCAAAACTTCAGTTCTTCTGTTCAGTCTTCAACAGTTTAAAATTGCTCCTATGGGGATTCTTTGCACTGAGAAGTCACTGACAATTTAGGGTTCTTGTGTTAGTCTGGATCATAGCCCCTTGTACTTCAACAAGATAATGGTGTCCTGACCCCTGCTATCTAGAAAAATGATCTCTTATCTATTTGTAACTTATCAGTTGATTAATCTAGGTGAAATCAGGTAGGGATGTGGACCATGAAGTAAGCAGCCTTCAGTTGCTTTTGGACGTATGTTAGATGGGTCAAAATATCTCCTACTTTCCCTCTAAAGAACTGATCTACTTGAAAGTAAGATTTTAAATTCATAGGTATGAACCAGAAATAGTGAAGCTGCACATTTATATAATTGATCCCAGTCAATTGTATGGACATGTCTTCGGGCACTAGGATAATGACAGCTTGCATAGAAGTGGCTCCTGGAGCTAGTCTTTACTCTGGCTTTTGAGCCATAGGTTGTCTCAGGAGTGGAACTCGTGCACCTGTAATTAAACCAACATCTTCAAGTCTTTTTTCACTTAAGCTGCAGGTTGAAAAGATTTGCCACAGTTCCTCCTCAACATCTCTCTGGGATGGGGACATTAACAGACACAAATCTGACAAGATGGGGAATGTGTGTTTTGGCCACCATGTGGCGCGTATTGATGGATCCAAGAGAGGTCACTTGGAGATCATAGCAGTTTGAATTTCTTTCTGCCACTTTGTCCATCCCTGATGGGAAAATTGTGAGAAGCCTAGATACTATGCTGATTGGCACTTTGAAAATACCTGGCTAGAGATTAAATGAATAGTGTGACTGTGATTTGCCTATATCAACAACTGGGAGGAAGCAGATCAAGGAGCAGGAGCAGCTCCAATACCTTCTTCCGGACCTAGAGAAATCTTCTCAACTTTCAGACATTCAGATTGCAGGATTGTTAAACTCTATAGTGGATTATCTGAGCCCCAGCCAGATACAAAATCCACTGCTAAAGAAGAATTATCGGTAGTTAGTGTTCCTTATATTCTGACAGAAGTGATGGTCTCCCTAAATGGGACCTAATGGCCATCCACATTAAAAACTAAAGTCGTAATCTTATTGTCCAGGTAACTCAGAGGAGGGTCCTGCCATTTGTCTTTTTGTTCTTTTTCTATTCTGGACAAGATGCTTTTGAAAATAATGAGGTCTGAGGCAAAGGTCAGCTCAGTGATTTTTGAACTGTACAAGGCAGATGGGTTTAGCAAGGAGCACAGGAGCGTATGCTGTACATGCTTTACAAGGTTGGTGCAACAAATAAGGGGGGGTGCTCTACCTGGGAGCACTCACAAGGAATTTTGTTGGTTAGGATTTGTCCTGAAGGCTCCAGCTGCTGTGTTACCCCTTCCTCCGGTCCCCAAGGGCATAATCTAGTTCCAAATAGGGTTAAATCTGAACTGATCTGTAGAAAAATGGGCTGTCCCATTACCAAAAATTTTAAACGGCCACCTGTAAATCCTTCACACTTTCACCACGTTTTTTTAGTCAAACCACCCAGTAGTCATCATTATTGAAAATTACTTTTGGCCTTATAGTGCTGTGTTGTGAACTTCTGATGTTTGGCGATTGCCACTTAAAATTCAGCAGTTCTAGATCACAAGAAATAATCTAAATATATGAGAAAAACAGTTTTAATCTGAATTTACTCTGCTGTGAAAAACTTTGATTGGGGGTTGTGATTTACTGGAGTCAGTCTCCAGAGGTAAGTACTGTTCATCTGTCATGCCAGAAGAACTGTTTTAAATTAAGGGATTCAGATATAGAAATGGATTTCCAGGAAACAAATATACCATATTGCTTAGAGATGCTGAAAAATCACTCTTTCTAAACACATATTATTTGTGTAAAAAAAAATTAGAGGGGCTGGATAATAGGTATCATGGTTGTGCCCTTGGCATCTGGAGGATGACAGCATTTGTTCAGTGGTGAGAAAAGAATGCAAGCTTCCTGAGAACAGGTGCACATGCTACAGTAAATTCCAGGATGTCAACGACCTCCCCACCCCCCATTTTCATAAAATGTGCCACAGAGAACAAAGTGCAAAACTGAAAAAGGCACATTTCATTTGAAAACAAATTTCAACTTTTGGAGCATAGGAATTGTCATAACAGGTCAGACCAGTGGTCCATCCAGTCCAATAACCAGGATACAACAGTGGACATTATCAAATGCATAAGAGGGAAGTGCAGGAAACCCTGAAGTGGGCAATTATAGAATCACTTGCCAAGAGGGAAATATTCTTCCTAACCATTTCAGTTAGAGGTTGGCTTATAACTTGAATCATAGGGGGTTATATCCCTTCTAATTTTTTTTATTGTGTAATCCTTACTAATTAACTCTGGAGGTTCTCATCATTCAACTTTTTTTTTTTTAAATCATTGGTCTCCTTCAGAAAGAGTTTAACTTGTCAGTCTGCTTATTACTGCCTCTGTTGAGGAGAAAGGCCTTTGTAAAAGACCTATGTGTTATATTGAGCTCTAAAGGAAAAAAAGACATGAACTCAGTTCTGACCCTGCCTTAGTGAATTCCATAGCTGGTCACCCTTCACCAAAAATACCTTGTCCTCAGTGGCAGAGCTTTGGCCTGGGTACCGTCAACTTCTTTGTCTTGTGGATCTTAGTATTCTTCATGTTGTGTGGAGAAAGAAGCAGTTTTAAAGGTAGTCTGGCCCTTGCCCATTGAGGCCTTGAAGATGAGGAATTTAAATTGGATCTGGTAATGAATGGGGAGACAGGGCAGTCTGCAGAGCACAAGGCTGATATGCTCTCATCTACCTATTCTCTCAAGAGACATATCACTGCGTTTTAGACCAGCTGCAGATATTCATATTTGCTCTGAGGTCTTTTTCTCCACTTTTTAGCTTGCATTCCTTGTTAAGCATACAAGGAACACTAAACAGAGGCCTGGAGTCTATCAAGGGAAAACTTAAGGCTTCTTTGTTCCTGTTTTAATTTAAAATGTCTACCTATTCAATTGTTGTTGCTAGGGATTGTATCACTTTCATGGGCCCCCATCATACCGTTTTTTGAAGCTCCTCTGACAGAAATGGTGATCAGTTAGTTTACATTCAACATAACCCCAGTGAAATGCTTGTCAGTTCACTCCCACCATGTCTTCTTAAAACTCAAATAGTATAGGCAGTTTTCTGATACGCTGCTGCATTATCATGACTAAAATTATATCACAGGATTCTGGACCAGTGGGTATGATAGATTACTATGTCATCACCACTGAATCACTTGGACAAAACTGGACAACCAAAGGATAGATGTGTAATTTAACACACAGCACTATGGCAATTACCTAATCAGTGCGGGTGGCTTCCTGAATAGTTAATCATTCTACATTTTTTCTGTGCCGCAATATCGACATCCAACAAAATGAAATAATTCAGGGTTTAAACAAACTGTGTCTTTCCAGGCCTCTCCCACTGCAGAATTCTCAGTGTCCCTGTTTTTTCTTTCGTTAAAAAAAAAAAAAAAAAATCTGAATTGGATCCACAATGCTTCATGTCCCTTAAAGTGGGAGGGATCAGTGGCAGCTTCTCTTTCCAAACTGGAGAAATGTCTTGCAACCATACTTCTTTAGAACTTTAATTTTAACATTTAACGCTCTCTCTTTTTCTATGTGGTTATATTCCTTGGTCATTTCTTGCAATATAGACTTTTTATTAATCCAAACTGAAATATATTTTCTTTATAATAAAACAAACATTTGAATTTTCTGAGATTAAATTATTTTAGTGAGTTTTCCAATAGATGGCACTGCTGGGAATGAAACCACTGGGTGAGCTAATGCAGCTCTAGTTTCTAACAGAATAGCTGGGACTTTTAACAGTTTATAGATTTTACAGGAAAACAGTATTCATCACAAGTTTGGGAATGCTTGGTACCGTCGGCAAAAGTGCAAATATACCAAATAGGTTGCTCAAGAAGTGTGGAAGGACTCTGCTATTAAAGCTTTTGTCAAATATATGTGGTGGTGCTTTTATTAGTGATAATCTGTCGGAACAATTAAACTATCAGTTAGAGATGGGGATTGCGCATCAAGATAGAATGGAGCCCAGTTGCTTCTCTAGTTGAGATAGCATATAACAGCAATGGCTCTCCATTTGGTGTCAGAATATGCTGAACTATTTTGAAGTACAGTATATTCAAACACTGTGTCAAACTTTTATATTGCAATTTAATTGATTAATGAAAATTCTGCTCTAAATTCTTAAGCTGCGACTCTAAAGATCACAAAGTTGTATTAATCTAATACTTTAGCTTTAAATGTGTCTCTCTTGAGTTAGGAACCGAATAGGGTAGTGTCCTGTCCCAGAAAGCATATTTTAAAACTTCTGGTTTTGTATAGTGTCAAAGTATTTTGTGTTGCTCTAAAATGTTTGAAACTATTTTTGATCAGTTATTGGTATAATATGAAAACAAAAGCAAAATGGATTACATATTTTGTTATAATTATTTATTATGCACTTGGGGGTCTGGAACTTGGGATAAGAGAGAGCCAGATTGTGGAAGGAGGCAAGAAGGAGGGAATGCAGAAGAGAGTTTGCAGACAGGACTACAGCAATCTGCAGGATCTGCAAATGCCCATACCATCCCCTAATTAACCAAAGTCCCCATTTCTGAGAATTCTGAGCCTCCTTTGAAACCCTGGCTAACAATTTCCTCCTTTCCCATAGACTTTGGTATCCAGTCATGTACTAGAGCCAAAGAAAGACAAAGGTTAGTCGTGCAGAAGATATACAAGGGAGTTGCTAGGGTTCAAAGGCAACCCTGCCCCAGTATGTTTCAACAGCTCCAGAAGCCAGTAAAACCCTATAAATTGGAGGGGATTTTTTATAGTACAATAATGCCTAGGGGCCCTAATTATGGACTAGGGACCCATTGTGCTAGGCACTGTACGAACACATAACAAAAACAGTTCTTGCCCCATGCATTTGTAATTTAAGTATAAGACATGAGAGAACAAATGGATACAATGAACAGATGGCAGCACAAGGTGATGAGACAAAACTGGTCAGCATGAGACGCAGCGGTCACAGCATACCAGCTGCCTAACCATTGATGAATTTTTTGTAGCCATTGCATAGAGAGAAGTTTTAAGGTGGGATTTGAAGGTGGGCAATGAGAGATGGCTGTGTGGATGTTTACGGGAAACTCCTTAATTGCATGAGATGTGGCTAGGCAGAAAGTATGAAGGTGTTTATTGAAAACTTAACAAATAAACAATGAAGGCTAGCACCATTGACTTCATGGAATTGGGTGGTCAATGTCTCAGTAGCATATAAAAGATGATGAGTAGGGAAAAGGGCAGGCCCAGATTAACCAATATGCAGGGCATTGTGAGGGGCACTCCTGCATGATGTGGCTAGAGCCAACAGGCCAGAGAGGGGAGCTGGGCCAGCCCGACAGGAAAGGAGTCACTGCAGGGTGGGCCCCCTCCCCTGGGCTTTCCACTCCCCAGGGACAGCAACTGACATCCCTTCCCTTCCCCCCCCCCTTCTGGGCTTTTCACTGCCCTGGGATAGATAGGACCTGACTCCCCTGAAGGCTCCCAGTCCCCCAGGCTGGGTCCCTAACCCCCCCTGGAACACGAAAGGTGAGGGGGTCCCCAATTGTCACAGTGCACAGGGCCCCAGCATTTTTAAATCTGGTATTGGCTAAGGGCTTTAAAAACAAAGATGCGTAGTTTGTGTTTGTGATGGAGAAGTGGGAACCAGTGGAGTGACACAAAGAGGATTGAACTCCAAGGAAAAGGCAGGAAGCCAACTGTATCTGCCTCATACTGTTTCTTCTTTGGCCTGCATGGCTGCCTGCCTTTGGTATCTCTCATTTGCTCCTGCTCTCTGTGTTGATATACAATTGTATTTCTCTGGTCTCATGGACAATGCAAGTTCAGCCTCTAGAGAAAGGTCTAGAAGACATTGCTATTTGGATGTGGCAGAGCAACCTTGTCTTCAACCCTGGGAAAACAGAAGCCTTGCTGCTAGGCCTAGGCTGCTATTATAAAGATATTTCTTTCTCTTCGTATTCTTGTTTACTGTGGGCAGTCTTTTGAAGTTAGTGAGTCACGCAAATAAAGAATTTTGGTGTTAATCCGACCACACTTTTACCATAGAAAGCTCTGTTTCAAATTCTATAATTAGGTTGGTCTGTGGCCTTATTTATCCCATGACAAATCTGTTCTCTTATTTATTCCTTCTTGCAGAGTGTCCCCTGTGAATCTTAGTTACTGTAATTTCTTCTTAAAAGGATTTCTCTTTTGCTAGCAAAATGAATATGTTTGGTGATAGGAGTTACTCACATCATTAATTTCTGTGTTATTTACACTGGCTGCCTAGAAAGGGGTGGGTTGATTTTTTTTTTTAAAGCCTTTAATGGTAAAGGCCTTAGCTCTTTGAATCTTGGCCTGCTGTCAGACACCACTCACTGTTTAGGAATCTCACTATTGTGTATTAAGTGGGCAATTCAGCTTTTGCTGTGATGGATCTTTTTATGCATGGAATCTGCTCAGACCATTTCAGCCCAGTTTTAGAAAGACCTCTTAAAGATCTTTAAAAGTTGACTGTTGTCTCTGTGTTCATTACATCCTTTTACCTGTTCTGTTCCCTTTCCTTTCCTGAACTGCCCCAAGGACTGCTTTTGTTAAGCTTTTAGAGGATGATCTTTTAATATTTTTAAATTATTTTTATTCTGATGTACATTAGCATATGCACTTCAGCACTGAAGTATGGCCTTTTACAAATGATTATACAATTTTATTGTATTAATAGTGGGGATTGCTAGACAGTCACATTGAGGAATAAAACGGTCATAGGCTTCAACTGCTGTTGTGTTAGTGTGATCTAACAGAGAACACAGTACCTTGCCATATGAAATATTCTTTTCAGCAAACTTTGTCTCCCTAGCTACACACAGATATAGCGACTGAGCTAAATTCAGCTCTGCCAGACGCCTACAAGGGAGGCTGCAGTAGCAGAAAGTGGCTGCCACCCTATCTCTGTTGGAATAGCTCGTGGGGGGCTGTATCCCAAAAAGTGGTCAGTGGTCAGGGAAGAGATATGGCATGGCATGGAGATGTCTCAGATTTAGTGAAAAGAAGAACAGGAGTACTTGTGGCACCTTAGAGACTAACAAATTTATTAGAGCATAAGCTTTCGTGGACTACAGCCCACTTCTTCGGATGCATATAGAATGGAACATATATTGAGGAGATATATATACACACATACAGAGAGCATAAACAGGTGGGAGTTGTCTTACCAACTCTGAGAGGCCAATTAATTAAGAGAAAAAAAACTTTTGAAGTGATAATCAAGCTAGCCCAGTACAGACAGTTTGATAAGAAGTGTGAGAATACTTACAAGGGGAGATAGATTCAATGTTTGTAATGGCTCTAATAAATTTGTTAGTCTCTAAGGTGCCACAAGTACTCCTGTTCTTCTTTTTGTGGATACAGACTAACACAGCTGCTACTCTGAAACCTGTCAGATTTAGTGCATTGCCTTAGCAGGATCTTAGCAGGGCTATTGTGGAGCTCCCAATGTGTTTTAAAGTTGCTCTCCTTCAGAGGCTATACCCATGCCAGTCCTGCACAAAGTCCAAGGAACTTTCACAATATATGTTTTAAGAATGATTTTTTTAATTTTGTTTGATGATACTTCAATTACAAAGCTCAGCTAAAATCACAAGGCTATGTGCCACATTAAGTCCCATTTAAATCTTCAAAGCAGTGTGTAAGTGGCATATAGATCTTGTGTGGGCTCTCTGCACAGGGGTGAATTTCCCCCTCTTTGAATACGTGGCCTTATAGCTGGTTTTCTCCATTACACTGGGTAGGCTCAGCCAATCAGGATAAAGGGCTTGTCTATACCAAGAAGTAGTGTGCAGCCAGCCAGGGTGTGAATCTACAGCACACCTTATTGCCACGTGCTAACTCACCATGGGGAAATTCTACAGTGCAATAAAAGTCCTGGAATATAGTTTAGCATACTGTGCTTGGGTTGTACTCCAGGGTACAAATAGTGTCCATATGCCCCTTTCTCCCTCTTCCCCATTACTTCTCCAGCAAAAAGGCTCTAGTCCACATTGTTAAATTAAGTCCCCAAACTTTTATTTTAAACTTCAAAACAGTTTTTCAGTTCCAGGAATACAAAAAAGCACCCTGTTACATCCAAAGTGGCTATTTGCCTACTGAATGAAGATAGAATGTTGGAAGAAAATAGGCTGCAACTTTATTAACATATTAGTGAACAGCAGTTGAAGACCTTATAACTTAGATGTTATCAGGTCTCCCTACTGACTGATTCAGACACCTTACTCTATCATCTAAATCCATCTCCTTCATATTTGAGTATTTCCTAAACATTAATGAATTTATCCTGACAGATACCCACATGAGGTAGAAAGGTGCCATCCCCATTTTATAGATGGGGAAACTGAGGCACAGACACATTAGAGTCAGTTGGAGATCCCCTTGCTCAAACTGAGCATTCAAGAATAAGGTACTTCTCCAAGTTAGCAATGGGGGAGCAGAGCAAAAAACTTAATCCAGTTCTCAGTCCCAGTCTAATGCCTTAACCTCAAACCCAAGCCCTCTGAAAGGGCACCAAAGTCCATGCCATATTGCCAGACTATAGGCTACCAAGCCTGTTGCTCTGAAATATATCACTATACCCAAAATATCCACTAGTCTTTATATACAGACACCGCCTTCAATGGGCGCAAGTCCTTATTATTGCCTTTTGTTTGGGCTTGTCTTCAACTCTGCAGGAGTTAAGTGTTTTCTCCTCCTCATCTCCAAAGTCTGTATATAGATTTAGAAGGCCTTGAGTCATCACCCCGTTCCTGATGTCCCAACAGACACCACTACTAATCCCTAATGCAGGCCTAAAGGATTTGTACTTGTGATAAAGAGAAGTTATTAATCATACATAATATTTGAATGCATAGTAAAGGGAGGGGGAAAATCTTTAATACAATACACATCTTACCTTTGCCAGTCACCAGAACAGTGGTTTTTTCCAAATTACCGAAGGTGTATCAAGGATAGACCCATTATATTATGTGAACAGATGGGATAATCTAAACCAATGTGAAGCTGAAGAAGTTTTCCTTTTGTAACCATAGCCTCCTTTAAGATGGTGTCCTACCACAAGGGTCATATCACTATTGAGTGTCTTGAGTGAACTGGAACTCTTCTGAGAGGTCCTGGTAAAGTGCTGGAACAGTAAAGCCCCATCAGAGGATTGGAATGTGCTTTAACATTTATTAAATAAATATATTATTTGATTGGGATTTTGTATATTAAATTTTAGCCTGGTGTAAATTGTTACGGCCAAGTTACATATATAAACATAGATTTTTATAACAGAAATACTGGCTGAATACTAGCTATGGTAGTGATAACTTGCACCCATTATAATAAAGAGAAGTGCCACAAAATGGACTTGGAGCGTAGAATAGTTTCTTATTAAAGTAGAATCTAAACCTCACAAAAAGTAAACATTATCATTTTGAATGTGTGTTGTTTCCAGATGTTAAATCTGTTTAAACTTCTATGTTAAGGCACATATGAAATAAACAGAGTTGATTAATGAAGACTAAAAATGGGATTAGTGAAATCTTTGTTTTTTGACAATAATGTGTCATTGCGGAGTTCTAAGATTTGAAGGTTTTTTTACTTTTTTCACTCATATGCACTTCCTGGATTGAATATACTTTAAAAAAATATTAACCGCTGGTTTTCTAGGTATCTATGGAATTTCCTTTCAATTATTCTTCCGTATGTAATCCCAGAAAGACCCCCAAGGTTTAGTCTGTGCTGCTTGAGTTAGAAGATTTGCTCCCAATCTTCCAGTTAGGTCAACCAAAAAAATTAAGATATGATAGAGGGTCAGTGGAAGAAATTCATATCAGAACAACTACTCACCATGTCATTATGACAACCTGCTGTAACAAATGTGCTTCTGTTTTAACTTATGACAATTAATTGCTAAAAGTAATTTAATCTGACAGTGGCAAGATGTTGAAAGACTTGTGAAGATGTCATAAAAGCGACCTTTCTGCCCATGTGCAACCAAAAGTCATTTTCAACAAGGAGCTTCAGAAACAGTGCAACATCTTTTGTACTTTGTTAATTAGTTATTGATTTGAAACAATGCACCGACAAATATTGTCAGATTAGCTAGACGCCAGCACAGTCACAGTGTGATAGTCTGGTCCTGATAATCTTATACTATATAAAAATCCTTTTTTGCTGAACCCTTTTGTACTAATATCCTGTGAACTAAATTTCCTGCCTTTAAGATGTGTACCTTTGTGCTGACTTAAAATATAGCCAAGCTATTTATTAATCTGGTATGAGGTTGGATGTTTTGAGTTTTTAAAAAGTCACACTGCATTAGAAGAATTGTAGTATCTATTGATCTCTGTCCTCATTTGTGTTCTGAATCTTCAACCATAGGCATTCTATTGCTATAATGCAATTCTGACTTATTTCAACAAAAAGGAATGTAACCTAACAAATCAGTGGACATGATGGAGTTCAATTCTGAACTAAAATACTTGTGTCCTAAGGTTGTTTTGGTATTCCTTCAGTTTAAAAGCAATTTCATATCATTTGTCATCTGGATCTATGAAAAAAATGAAAATGTATTAGGGATGGGCCTGAGCAGCAAAGTTCAGATCCAGAACTAAATCTGAACTAACAAAAAAAAAACAAAAAAAACCACAATGTTTTTGGATTCAGGACCCTTTATTGAAACGGAAACTGACAGATATACATATCTGGGAGTTTAGTTTGTGTCTATCTTTAATTTGGATAATTATTTTAAAAGCTATTGACAATTACTTACAACACAACTAATTTGAAGAGGCCCAGGTCCTGTAATAAGACGTATTTCATAAAAACTTTACAATGCCAAGTTAAATAAGCACGCTATCAGTTTATTTAAAATGCATACCCCGAGAACATGTTTTTTTATTATAAAAAATCAAATAGCATTGAGCATCTTAAATCTCTCTTATTTAAATAATTCAAGCTGCATATAATAAGTAGAGACAAAAATATCAAGAAGAAAAATATATGGTGAAGCCATTCTATTTAGTTTAATTCACAGAACACCTATGAACTGTGTAACAGAGACTTTGCAGCCTAGCTTTGTTCTGTAATGAAAACTGTTAATGAAAATACTAAGTTGTTGTTTTACCTAAATGTGTTGAAGTTTGTTAGATTCATTGTTTCCTGTGGTGGGAAATCTGCATTTTTCTTGGCCAAAAGTCTATTTTTCTTGTAATAGCATGGTTCAAAAATGTCTGTTTCTCATTACAACATATAAACAGATTGAAAGAACTGGAAAGCAACACACACTTCAAGTACTTTAGGAAATAGAAAAATAACACTTTTGCATGATTTCCATTATGAGTTTTTTTTTATGTTGTAGATATATTAATATCAGAGAAATTGTTGTTTTTTTATATTTATATTTAGAAAGTCTCGTATAATCAGTAAAAAAATCTTAGAATGGTCATTATTTGTTTCACATGAATAGATTCCATTTGTAAAAGTTTTGCAAATCAGAATTAGTTTTGATTTACCTAGTACCTCGATTACTCTATTAACTGACAGAAATGTGAGTGGTAAGAGAGACAGCTGCACATGTAGAAGATGGTTGACCGTTTTGGAAATGTTCTTTTGTTCAAATTACTTTATCTCATAAAAGGCATATTTATAAATGTTACAGTATGTTTGACAAAAATATATTGTGGGTGCAGTCTAAAGCCTTTGGATTATTTAGTTTGAAAAAGAGAAGAGGAAAAGGGGACATGAAAAAGATATGTAAAATAACAAATCTTGTATTGAAATACAATTGTCTTAGCCATTCAGAATTTTTACCAATTATGCAATTCCCTGTACTCTGGTTTTGGGTGTCTGATTTGCATAATCACTACGGTCATTTCTCAATAACATACTGTATATCAATCCCCGTGCTCAGATTGGCTGATAACCATTATTAGTGAATCAAAGTGCAGGAATTTGCATACTAACTGTACAGTTATTTATCAATAACCATATTCTGAGTATGCAAATCTCCCTGCTCTGATTATTATTATTATACCTCTGCTCTGGCTGACTTGTATACTCAGAATTTTTGAAGCTGTCTGCCAGCAACAAAGATGCTGCTGCACTGCAGCTTCCCACTCCCTTCAAGTGAAACAGGAAAACCCTACAAATTAGGTGAGAGAAAGGGAAAATTACCAACAAGCAAAGATCGTGGGGCTGATGAACAGTCAAAAAAATGGGGGAAGGGGGGAGAATTGCGTATATAATTAAAAAAAAAATTAAACTTCCTTTGATTCATTTCCCTCCTTCCTCCTATTCTGCTCTCTTACATCCTCTTTTCCTCCCTGTGAGTCAGCAATGTTCTCGTCCCCAGAATAAATATCTTTCAGATTTGTGTGTAGGTTATTGGCTTAGTGATAGATAACTTGATTTGGAGACTCCTAACCCTCCCACTGCAGTTTGGAAATACAATATAAACAAAACTATATTGCTGTTATTCTGGGGCAAAAGCCTGGTTGGCTTGTTGAGAGGGAAAGATCTTAATCATCAGCTGGCCTTTTTTGGTTGGGAGCAACTGTTTGCTAAATATGTATTTTCAGGTGTGTGTGCAGACCCGTGGCCACAGTCCCAAATGGCAAGATAAATTATTTTATTTTTGTTAATCTTCATGTTACTGGAAAGCATTGTTAATAGTCATCCAGAACCAACCTGTGGCTCAGCTTTTCTCCTTCCCCACCATCCACTCAGACTTAGTGAGGAGAAGGCTTCTATAGCAAAGGTAACACATTCAGCTAAGGCTGACTGTGTCTGCTCTACCAGCAGCAACACCACCATCTCTATATTCAGTCACCCCAACCCAGTGCACCAGGAACCTCATCTCTTATCGTGGTTGACAAACACGGCCTTTGACCATGGAGATTGTTTGCTGTATGACACTGAAACCTCAGTTTATTTGGCATAAGATACAGTTATTACATTATAAACAGGAAACACCTTCAAATTATCATTATAGTTAGAATAGTGTGTGAGAGAAATTTTCATTTTACTCCATTTTATAATATGAAAATAAGGGGCTATAGTAGTCAAGAAAACTGAAACCAACAAATTTAGATGAGAAATACTCTTTTTACATGGTGAATAAGAAGTTCATTGTTGCATGAAGTCTTGGAGGATTTCAGAACATGAAAAACATTTGCTGCTACATTAGCTAGATCAGGAAGCTACAAGACATACCAGCCCTCCTGGTTCCAAGTGTAAAATGATCACCTGTGGAATTAGGAAAGAAATCCCTCCCACGCCGCTCAGCCCCACTACCACCACCATATCACATTATACAGTTTGTGAAGTGTATTGCATGGATTACTGGAGCATGAGGTATCAGTCACTGATAGAGACCAGATACAGTACTAGAAGGACCAATAACCTGCTGTCTTGTGGCATCTCTTGTGTTCCTGTGTCACAGGCAAAAGGTCACCATTTCTCTGCAAGATGCTTTTAAGTATTTTTTGACCTTGTCAAAAACAGATCAGGAAGGGGCTGTAGTAAAAGCTTCCCATATTTTCATTAAAAGGCAAAATCAGGAATTTTCGCCTGTGGTGAGAATGTTTTGTTAAAATACATCTAATCTTGTAATCCTGACACTGTAGAAACTTTATAAAGGCCTCTTATGAAATTGCTGAAATTGAAATATATTAAGCCAAAAATGCATTAGAATGCAGCTGAGACCACTGGCATCTCTGCTACGAATGAGTAATGGAAAATGGCTGTAGTCATTGACAGTTTCACTCCATGATTTTAAGTCATTGTTTGTCTGTTAAGGTATTGTAAATTAGGGCTGTCTCTATGGCCTAGAGATTGGAGACATGGGTTTGAATTCCAGGTTTAGTCTTTCTCACTCACCAAGCTCAGGAGATAGATGCACTATGGATAGTCCTCAGGAAGGAGGGAAGAGCAAATTTCATGTTTAATAGTGACCCTTGCTAGCTGATCAGGAGCAGTATTTACTAAGCTCCTAAGAGAGCTCTCCTTAGCCTTTCTGACTTGGAGTTAGTTGGTTCATTTTACAACCTGTATTCAGACAGGTGGGATATATGAGGGAAAAGTGACTCATTGTGATGGCTCCATGCCCTCTTCTCTCTCATACACACAAGCCTATCCCTGGATTTTATTTCCTCACCATGATCTCTCACCATTGGAGAAAGACCAGCTCTTGTCTGTGTTGGGAAAAGTGGAATGCAATGTGAAGCAGAATATGATTGCAATTGTGGTGGGAAATGGGGAGAACTCACTTCCTAGGGATGTGGGTGGAGAGGGACAAAATATCGAATACAGAAAATGTTAACCATTTGTGTTGGCAAAGATAGTTATTCAAATCCTTTTTCTGCAAAACTAGTGAGTTACTGTTTGATAGAATTGTATACGATCTGAGGCAGCATAGGGTGTAAAATTGTGACATTTGAAAAGAGCACATACATGCGGACATTTTTACTGAATAGGTATATTTTATTTAATATAAATATAAAATGAGCTCAAGTTGTTTCCGTGACTCAGAGATCTTCATACCTCTGCTCTGCCTCTGCCCCATATGCTGAACTATCAAATATGTTCAGTATATTTTTCAGGATAGAGTGAACATTTCAAGAAAGTGCACTGAATCACAGTTTGTTTGCCAAGTCTTTGAAGGTGGAGGGGTTATTTTTTTAGATGACTATTACCATTTGTATTGGACAATAACCTTTGTCACTATCTTTTCAAACTACTGGAGACCTGAGTACCCACCTATTTCATGCTCTACTGCTGCATTTTGTTGTTGTTTTGAAAAATGATTTATACTGTGCGTCTCAATACAAATACAATATTATTTAATGTATAAAGTGGAAAAAAACAACAAAAAAACACAAACAACCAACAGAGCTGGTTGGGAATTCTTTGACAAACTCTTTTTATTTTTTTGTGTCAGAAAATGCCAATTCATCAACACCAAAACTCTGAATAGAAATGTATTGGTTTTGATAAAAAACGTATTGGGAAGGTTTATACAGGTCCAGAATGGTCAGAGAGAAGGAAAGGGACTCACCCCAAATAGCCAATAGTCTGGTGAGTAGGGCATTCGTAGTGTTCCGTGTTTTCAGTTTTTACCGATTTTCAGTGATAAATTACCATTTTTTTTAATTAAAGGAATTCAGTTTTTACTGATTTAACACCCATTTATCAATCCACTCTATTTTTTTGGATGCTTATTTTTCTTAAACACTAAAGGTTACACGGTTGTTGTGTCCTGCAACGCAGAGATTGAAGCAGTTCCACTGTGTAAAACACAGAACACACACACTGTGAAGGTTGGAAAAAAGAAACGTTAATATTGTGCTACAATTGACTCACAAGGGGATGATGCATGCCTATTTCTTTATGTATGTTTAGTGTGGCGCTGAATTTAAACAATTAATCCTCCACAGATGAAGATATCCAGTGCCCCCTATCCACCCGGTTACCTCCTTTACTGCCAATCTCTTTATGGGTTTGGATGGACAAGCCTGGGTTCTTTTGGATCCCCACACAATCAGTCCTGCCCTTTCTGTGGCTGATTCCAGACTACCCCCAAACTGTCTTGTCCCACCTCCAGGGCTCCCAGGGAAGGGCGTCGCACTCCCTATTAGGCTAGCTCTTCTTCCTGGGCTTTCCCATGTCAGTCATTTCACTCTATCCCTTCCTTTGAGCAGGCACACCTGCAATTCTTCCCCAAACCAACAGGCACCCCTGTTGTTTAAATAGTGTCTTTTCTTCTTGGTTGCCTAGCGGACTCCGAGTCTGCCCTTGGCTCCTCCTTTCTACCAGGGACAGTGTACCTCTTTCTGAACTACCAGCACAGAGAGCTCCAGGAACCTAGGTAAACTCCTTTGGGGTTACAAATAGATAAGGTTAAAAGGTAAACACGGGGCAAAACCACAAATCTATGCCGGAATACGAACAAGCAAATCCGGTGCTTAGACATTTTCAAAAAAAGTAAGATGCGAGTGAAGAGGATGCATTGCTTTGCAAGTACTGCAGCATTGAGGTCAGTGCTCGCGCTGACAGAATAAAGGAGCATGTCAAAAGCAAGTGACACAAGAAGCTTGAAGAAGAAAGTGTGCTTCAAGATAAACAGTCAATACCAGGAGCTTTAATGAAAGAGAGGACACAGCACGGTTGTGTCAATAAATTGGTGCATGCTCTTTGTTTCTCCAGACAGCCACTATTAACAGAAGTGGGGCCTTCTGGTGCAACAATACTGTCCAGCAGCAAAAACCCTTCCTAATGCAGACAACCTTACTCATAAGTATCCGAAAGAATAGGACGATGCTTTAGTATCTAAATTAATGGAACGAACTGATGGAAAGGTGGTGTCTTGTCTGATTTTTGACAAGTCTCCAGATGCTTTGGACTGTCCAATTCTTGGCGTTTGATTTTCATTTTTTGGTTTCAAAGTGAATAAACCTGCATTGTTTTATGCTGATGTGACATTCATCCCCTCTGCTGACAGCTGTTTTGTCAAGGCAGCAATAACTGACATGTTTGAGATGTACCAACTAATTTGGGAAAATATGGCCACAACTAACTCTGTTTCCTACATGGCTACGTTTGCATGGGAGATTAAACACAACCAGAAACCAGAGCTGCTGTGTATTACCTGTTCTGCTCAACTGATTAACGTTGCATTGTCAGCAGCTCCTGCTACAGAACAAATGAAAGATGTGAAATCTTGCATCATTGAATTTGGGGCTGTCTTCAAGCATGTGAACAAGTTGAAGGCTTTGTTTTACACAGTGCGAGATGCGTGCAGAGCCAACTGCTGATTACCTACCCCTATTTTGCCATATAGGTGGATCAGCTTTTGTTTCATTATCTGTCATGTAAATAATGTGTGGACTGTGCTAATGTATCTCCTAAATCATCTTGAGTTTGTTGGTTTTAAAGCATAAATTCTGAAGAGACTGGCAAATAACCAAAATGACAGCCAGATTCTGTGCACCAAGGTAATGTTCATTGTTGAAAACTTGGACTCATTGTGTGACATACAGAAAACACTGGATGTTTTTCTGACTGCTGCCAACACATTTGCCAATGCAGATGTTTACCGGATCCTGACAACCAAAATCTAAACTGCACTGAGCACAAAAGCTTCAGGAGAAATACCCAGCTGTTTCCACCCTGGAATACAAGACCCAAACCCTTCAACACAATGCTCAGCAAGAAATGGGAGAACCCAAATGTCATGGCTCGTAATCTGAACCCCCAAGTGTTTGGTGCTGACGATTCTTTTTGGAATGTCATCCACGTGTTGCACCCCTTCCTCAAGGTGAATTTTGCAGTAGACTATGATTGTGCCAGAGTGTTTCAACCATTTGCCACTAGAGATGAAATTTCAAATCTGAAAGGGGAATTTATTACTTAAATTAACTTCCCTAATCCTGACAATGTGAAACTGGATGTGCTGGCTGTTTGGAATGGTCATCAAGACACACTTCCAACTTGAGCTCAACTTGAGCTTTGAGTGTACCCCTTGGATCTATTGATGCAGAGCACTTATTTTCAAAGTTTGACTACTTCCAAGACAGCAAAAGGCTCAACATGAGTGAGGATACTTTGACGAAAAGTATGTGAGCATATGCAAACCAGGATTTCTGGAAAAACTACTAGCTCTCAGAGAGACAGATATACCTTTGTACATTTAAAAAAAATTCAATTATACTGTTGTAAAATGTGTATATTACAATAGGTTTGTTTTCCCCTGGTTTTTCCCAATTTAAAAAAAAAAAGAAAATTTAACCCAATATCATCCTGGTTTTAATATGTAGAAAATAAACACTGAAAAAGTCCCAGATTTTTTTTTTAACAAATAAAAACTGAAAACACAGAGTACTAAGGATTCACCTGAGTTGTGAAAGGCCCAGGTTCAAGTCTAACTGATTCAGAACATGGATTTGAACATGGGTCTCCCACATGCTAGGTGAGTTTCCTAACCATTGGCTATTCAAGAATTGGAGTTTCTCTCTGATTTTTAATTTTTTTTATTGAAAGGTATAGTTTTCATTCCCTGGTGGAATGAACCCAAATGTCAAAACCTCCACATTTTTTGTGAAATGGAATTCTTGTTTTCTTTATTTCCTTCTGATTTCATGGCTCTCCACAGCCACCTTTCTAAGCCAGGAAGTATTGACAAGATTTTCTTAAGACTCAATCCTTAATTTTCAGAAGCTTATTGCTTCAAAGCTCACAAAACAATTTAATCACCAAGTTCATGGCATGGCAAAACCTGAGTTCAGTCTTTCCTCTCAAACCATCTCGTCTTGTGTTCTGTATTAGTGTTGATAATGCCAACATTTTCTCAGTCTTCAAACTCATAATTTAGGAGTAATTTCAGGTTCCACCCTCAGATCTGCCAGGTGTCACAAATCTCACATGAAACCCATGCATTTATCGTGTCTGTTGTGCTTGTTTTACCTATCTGGTAAAATATTATGTATTTTGAGAATAGGGCTATCCTATAGCCTAAGGGAATGCACATTGAACTGCAAGTAACAAGACAGCTATAATTGCAACTTCTTCAATTGGCTGCTATTAATATTTCCATGTATTTCAGAGCCCTTATTATTAACTAAGGCCTCATATTGTTACATTATGGGAAAGGCCTCTGTGATTCACTTATTTTACAAGTAAGATAGATGAGAGGTTACACAGTTACCTCACGCAGAGGCCTCCCTCTCATCTTGTAGCCTCCATTTAATTCAGAATGCAACAGCTAAAGTCATCTTCCTAACCTGTCACTCAATCTTTATCATTCTTCTCCTTGTGACCCTCTAGGAGCACCTTCACCTGCTACCCCAAACTTTTGTTGCTTGTTTTCACCTTTAAAGATCATCACAAACCTGCCCCCACATTTATTTCCACACTTCTTTTATTACATCCCACCAGGACCACTTAGTTCCACCACTAGTCTCACCATTCCATTTGATTTCTTCTTCCTCTTCCGTCTTGTACTTTCTTCCATGCTGTTCCCATTGCCTGGGATATCCTAGGGCACAAGGCTCTCGCCATTACAATCTCAACACTCCACCTCCATTCTTCCTACAGATTTATATTATGAAGCAGCAATAGCCACTTCATTATTAAGGCTGAAGCTACCTTCCCATTATAAGTTCAATTTTCTATTGCCTCCTCAGCTTCCTTAGGGGGAAAAAATGGAGTTTCTGAAATTCCAAGGGTTGGGATTTTCTGGAAAGTTTGGTTACAAATCAGAAAAGTTTGAAAGTTATGATGCTTTTGAAAAGTTACTAGAAGGTCATTTTTGAATAGTTTAAGTGGCATGTCCTAGAAACTCCAGATTTGTTTTCTTTGCTGAAGAGAAATAGTATGTGATGGTTACACCCCTCTCCAGTTTTCTTTTATCCCTCAGAAGGTCACAGGCTCCACCACTCCCTTTGCTCTCCCTTTCCGCGTTGGTCTTCCTGCTGCCTTATTAGAATCACAGGCTGGCCAGTTCCCCAGTTCTTTTGCCTCAGCTTTCTCCCACGTTGGGTCTCGTGTACTGCTTTTCAGATGGGTGTGGAACTCTGCCCTGTGCTTCATCTCTTGGTCTACTCTGTTTCTGCCTCTGAGAGGACTAAAAAGGCAGCCTGCGAGCATGCTCTGATATCAGCTTTGTTCTATATTTTCATACTTTCAGTGGATGGAACAGTTCTCTTAGGAGGCCCTCAGTACCTCTCTCCCCAGACTTCTCTCTCTGGTGCTGCTGTAAGGAAGGTTCTAGATACTACTATCTACTCCCTCCCCTTATTGAATTCTGTGGGGCTGCCCTGAAGGGCCTAAAGGCTGCCGGCCTCTTCTTCCCTCATCCGCCTCCTGCTGTTCTCTCCACTGCAGTGTTGGAGAGAAATGGGAGGGGAAGGTATCTGCCACACAGATTTTAGTTTGATTAAAAATAAAAGGAGACAGGGTTTAATTGGATTGGGATTAGCCCCATTAGATCTTCATTACAAGTCACAACTGATAGTGACCATTTTAACTGGGGACAACCTGGCTCCAGTCATAATGAAACTAATAGGAAAACGGTGACCATTTTATATAAGGGCAGAAATTTGCAAAAGAAACCTGTGAAAAACTTTTAAAAACACTTTTTAATAGTATTGTGAGAGTTGGCAGATCTATAACTCCAATAAAGTGTGACACCCAAGAGTGCTGGTAAGAGACTCCAGTGGCTACAGTTACAGACTTCCTGCTCATTAAGATGGACTGAAGATACTCTGAACAGATGGGTCTGTGATTTAAAATGGCAGGGCAAATATTTTGCTTCCTTTTTTTCTTGCTTTCCCCCCTTTTTTGTTGTTGTTGTTGCTTCTTGCTGCAGCCTTCTTGCCCCAAGAGGGGTTTCAGCCATTGCCACCACCCAGGCCCCAAGTTAGTTTCAGGTGTATGCAAACCAGGGTTTCAAATTAATTTTTAAAAGTTTATAAATTGAGCAGCTGCTGAAAGGCTTGTATTAGTAGTGATAGGCGATGAAGGGGAAAGAGCAGGCAGGTGTCTGGGAAAGGGCATGAGGAAGAGGGGGAGAAATGCAGTGGACTGGGAGGGGAACTTAGTGTTGTCAGATGTGCTATCTGGTCTTAGAATTGAGGGCTATGAGAGATAGGAAACTGGTACGACATGAAAGTGGTACGACATGAAGTGTAGGTGAAAGGGACCAGGGAGCTAAGAAAGGCAGTGCAGAGTTGCAGAGGACTATGGGGACATGAAGGAGGATGCCGTGAACTGAGTAGAGGACACAGAGAGAGATAGGAAAAAGAAGATTGCCATTTAGGTAAACGAAATGCTTAGTATTTTCCAGATACAAAACTTTTGTGGGTTTTTCAAAAGGGTCCAGAATTGGATGTAACTCTGATTGTATTAAAGTCAGTGGCAAATGTCCCACTGACTTCAGTGGGAGCAGAGGCAGGAGAACACTGAGTACTTATGAAAATCCCAGCCCAAGCATTTAACGTTTTCATGTGGAAAAATGTTTGCCTTCTGTTCTCTTCACCATCTTCCACCCCCTAATTTTCAAATACATATAAAAATAACAAAGTACTAGCACTTTTGAAAATCCCAATTCCTATTCAAAGAACCAGTTGCCAGTAAAATCCTAGTGATTTGTTATTGTGTTCAATGCATATACTGCTGTGAATTTGAGGAGGTTAATTGAAATGTAAGTAGATGGTATGAGTCAGGTAGAATGAGTTGATGAAGGAGTGTACTGCTGATCATTCCAGACATTTTAACATTGGGCTGTTTTGTTTTGTTTAAGATATTGTCTTTTTGTAAAGAGAACATGGTGTGTGTGTGTGTGTGTGTGTGTGTGTGTGTGTGTGTGTGTGTGTGTTTGTTTGTTTTACTGGTCACAAGTGAAATACTCTTTCAATCCTAACTTTTTAATGACAAGCTGCTAATTCTCTAGGTAATATCCACATGGTCATCATCAAATGAATATCTCCTTAATCGCTTTTTATATTTTTATGTAATGGTTTTCAGTCAAATTAGGTGAATTGCTCTTTATAAAAGATTATCCCAGTAAAATTTCACTTTTTTGAGTTCAGGCAACAGGGAAGAATTTTATAATAATAAGAATCATAATACATAACAAAAATTCCTGCTTAAAGGGAAAGAGTATTATCTCATTTTTAAAGCAGGACCATGAGACATGAGTTCTGGGCTTTTCTCACAACTCTGCTACTGACTCAAAGTGTAACTCATTTCTGAAACCTGTCATTTCCTATATGTTTAACATGTATACTCTGCCTGAGTGAACAGAAATATAACAAGGCCTTAAGATCCTAGGATGAAAGATAAACTAGAGAAATACAGTATTATTAAGCTTTATGTGAGGCTATTTTAAAATAATTCAGTTATGTGGTATTGTTGTATACATTTCTCTCCTTTAGAAAATATTGGGGTACCTGAATTACTTGGCTTTAAAAAATCAACATGGAAAAGAAAGAACTAGTACATCAAATCAAATCAATTTCAAGTTTATCTTCTGGGAACACGGTTGAGATTGATTAAAAGTTTAAAGTAGTATATGTAGTAGCTGAGTGTTAGTTATCTAGGCCTCGTTCTGAGCTGGCTCAACCCCTCCTGAAAATCATAGCTACCGAGGGCACTGAGCATGTTGCTGGATTTGTAACTTTCCAGCAACAGGTTAGCTGGAAAAAATCTGTAAATTTGGCACTGGAACAAGAAATATGTGAACCTGTCACTGTGAGCAGTCTCAAAGGGCAAGCTGCTTTGCATGAGCTAATTAACCTTAGGAAATAATTACACAAATATGCAAATGTTATTTAGATAATTCCATGTGTTATCAGCTCAGGTAGTCCATCATAACAGCAGACCTTGCAGTGTCTAGGTGTTAGAATCTGGCATAGTTGATAAGGCTTTAGTTCCTGCCTCACTTCAGCGTGGTATTTCACAATTAATGACTGCAATATTACACTAGTAAATTCAACCTGTATTTTGAATGCAGCAGAACATAGCACTGTATTTACTGTATGCACACTGCTTATCTGTGTACTCTAATGGCTTGATTCATTAAAATGTTATATATCTTACAACTCTTACACTGGCAGACTATACAATATTGCAAAAATGACAAACAAAAAAATGAGGCCACTCATTATGTTATTTGCAAAATAGACTTGCCAGAGAATTTACCCACAATCATTTGTTTGTTTCTGATAAAGTTACAAGGTAAAGTATTTTACCTGCTATTTGCAACAGTACAGCTGAATTTTCTCATAGTGAAGGAGTATATTATATCTGCTTGAAACAGAAGACTTTTGGCAGCATTTTATAAAACAATGCTTCTTGTTAATATTCTACAGATTCTGAGATGTTGTTAATGTGAATATGCAATACATAATTAAGTTCTGTCGGTTAAAACTGTACAAAACAGTACCAAGGATAACAAAAACAAGATTATGACATAATATATTTTCATGTCAGCTGATAAATTTTATGATTCTGAGAAAAGGAAGGAGTGAGAGCAGCAGAATAAGGACAATAGACTTAAAAAAAAGCAGACTTTAACAGACTCAGAGAACTGGTAGGTGAGGTCCCATGGGAAATAAAACTTGGGGAAAAAAGAGTTCAGGGTTGCTGGCAGTATCTCAGGAGACAATATTAAAGGCAAAGCTGCCATCTATCCTGATGCAAAGGAAAGATAGGAAGAATAGTAAGAAGTCATTATAGATCTTTAATGTCCTGAAAATCAAAAAGGAATCCTGCAAAAAGTGGAACCATGGATGAATTGCTAAGGAGGAGTACAAAAGGATAGCACATTCTTGTAGGGACAAAGATCAGAAAGGTTAAGGCACAAAATGAGTTACAGTTAGCAAGGAATATAAAAGGCAATATGAAGAAAAACAGAAAGACATAGGAAAGTGGAGGTCCTCTACTTAGCAGGGAATGAAAGCTAGTAACCAGTGACGTCAAGATGGTTGAGGTGTTTAATGCCTGTTTTGCTTCATTCTTCACTAAGAAGGTTAATGGTGACCAGATACTCAACACAATTAGTATTAACAAAAAGGAGGAAGGAACACAAGCCAAAATAGGAAAAGAACAGGGGAAAGAATTTAGATAAGTTAGATATACTATGTTGGCAGGGCTGATGAAATTCATCCTGGGGTACTTAAGTAACTAGCTGAACCATTCTTGGAATTATTAGCAATTATCTTTGAGAATTCATGGAGGATGGGTGAGGTCCCAGAGGACTGGAGTATCTGTCTTTAAAAAGGGAAACAGCGAGGACTCAGGGAATTATAAACAAGTCAGCCTAACTTCAGTATTTGGAAAGATACTGAAACAAATTAAGCAATCAAATTATTAAACAATTTGTAAGCACCTAGTGACATAATAGGATGATATGGAATAACTAGTATGGATTTGTCAAAAATAAAGCATGTCAAACCAAACTAATTTCCTTCTTTGACAGAGTTACTGGCCCACTAGATAACAGGGAATCAGTAGATGTGATATATCTTGATTTTAGTCAGGCTTTGATACAATCTCACATGACATTCTCATAAGCAAATAGGGAAATTACTGTGAGGTAGGTGCACAATTGGTTGAAAGACCATACTCAAAGTGTAGTTACAAATGGTTTGCTGTCAAACTGAGAGGGTATATCTAGTGGGATCTCACAGGAATCAATCCTGGGTCTGGTACTATTCAATATTTTCATTAATGACTTGGATAATGGAGTGGAGAGTATGCTTATAAAATATGCAGATGACACTAAACTGGGAAGGATTACAAGTACTTTGGCGGGCATGATTAGAATTCAAAACAATCTTGACAAATTGGAGAATTGGTCTGAAATCCAACAAGATGTAATTCAATAAAGATAAGTGATAATATTACACTTAAAATCAAATGCACAACTACAAAATGGGGAATAACTGCTAGGTGGTAGTACTTCTGAATTATAGTGGGTCACAAACTGAATATGAGTGAACAATGTGATGCAGTTGTGAAAAATGTTAATATAATTTTGGGATGTATTAACAGGCACTGGTGATGCCTCAGCTGGAGGATGGTGGTCAATTCTGGGCACCACACTTTAAGAAAGATGTAGGCAAATTGGAGAGTCCAGGTGAGAGCAACAAAAAGTATAAAAGTTTTAGAAAGCCTGACCTATGAGGAAAGGTTAAAAAACCTGGGCATGTTTAGTCTTGGGAAAAGAAGGCTGAGGAGGGACTTGGTAACAGTCTTCAAATATGTTAAGGACTGTTATAAAGAGGATAGGGATCAGTTGTTCTCCATGTCCACTGAAGGCAAGACCAGAAGTATTGGGAGATTTAGATTAGATATTAGGAAAGACTTTCTAACTATAAGGGTAGTTCAACTCTGGAAGAGGCTTCCAAGGAAGGTTGTGTAATCCCTATTACTGAAGGTTTTAAGAACAGGTTGGACAAACACTCTCAGGGATGGTCTAGGTTTACTTGGTCCTGCCTCAGCACAGGGGTCTGGACCTGATGACCTCTCAAGGTCCCTTCCAGCCCTACATATCCATGGTTATTCCCATTGTTCAGGTCGCTGTGTACCACGTCAGTGGTGAAAAGAGCCTAGAACCTGTCCATATGTGGCCAGCTGAGAATTCCCCCAGCACGGGAGAGTTTTTAACATGCATTCAGGTTCTGTGTTCAGGCACGAAGGATGCACTAGAGCAAGGGTGGTCAAACTTACTGACCCTGCACATATGACAATCTTCAGAAGTTCGAGAGCCGGGGTGCACCTGCCTATGCTCGGGGCTTCAGCCCTGAGGAAGGTGCCTGAGAGGGCTTGAGGCTTCAGCCCCATTCCTGCTGAAGCCCTGAGTCCTGGCAGGTGCACCCCATGGGGCTGAAGCCACAAGACTCCCCTCCCTGCTGGGCAGAAGCCCCTACCCCACCACCCCAGTGCAAGACAGAGGTCCTGAGCTCCCCCCTGGTCTGGTAGGTGGAGAATGTGGTTGGGGAGGGCCACGAGCTGCACTTTATCAGTAAAAGAGCCGTATGTAGTTCACGAGCCACAGTTTGGCCACCCCTGCACTCAGGTCAGAGGAGGCATGGCCAGGGTATTGCTGCACTCTGGTTTTTCTCATAGAGCGTATAGTCCTTAGTTCTAGTTAATATAGATTAGAGCAGCCTCTAATTTTTCTAACCTATGCCAGGGCCTAAGTCAAGGCCAAACTGATCAGAGGATTAGGGAGACAACTTGTTCCTTGACCCTTGCTCCCACTCTGCTGCTTCAAGCAGGTCTCAGATACAGCAGAAGATCTGGCCTAGGAATAGTAAAATTTCTTCAGAAATATTAATTTATCATTGTCATATTATTTTCATTAAATGTACTGTTAAATTACTTTGATTAAACTTTTTGTATTAGAATGAAAAGTTCCAAGTTAACAATTTATGACCATTTTTGAGGCAATAGTCATTTGGTTTGGAAAGCTACTCTGTGTTTTTATATATTGCTAATGGCTAGTATTTAAAAGATATAAAGCAATACTTTGATTGCTCATTTCTATCTTAGCCAAAAAAGTTTAATGCTACTTCTACTGGAAACATCTGGTGATCCTTTTGTTGTTGAAAAGGAACTGTTCCATGTGGCAAAAACATGTTATCTGATAATCCTATGTTTCTGTCATTAACCTCCCCAGAACCTCATAGATGGGGATCTGTGTTCCATATTACGTTTTTGAATCAGGAGTGGGTTTTCTTTAGCTAGCTGCTGAAACTCTGTAGTTCCTTTAATATGCTGTATAAACTAAAATGGCATGTTAAATCCTATTCATAATATATTATTTCTTTAAAAAATGAATTATGTAAAATTTGTCAAAGTAGTAGCAAATTGAAAATTATGCATCAGATATTTTAGGGTCCAAGGCAAGTACTCCGCCCTCTACCTGAGCAGAGCTCAGCTGCAGTGGAGAGGGGAGAGGGAATGTGAGCGCTTCCTGATTGTCAGCCACCCAGCCCCAACTTAAATTAAAGTTGCGGAGGAGCAGCTCTAATTTACATTACTGGCGTAATGTCATTCAGTGACCTTGAGCCAGTGGACGAGCTCCACTTTGTCATGCCCCTGACAATATCTCCTCGCTTTCCATACACCATGAGTTGGGAGGCTGCTGGCACAGGAAGCAGTTTTACACTAGCTACTGCAGTCTGTATTCCAGCCAATTTGCATTGTATAAGCAGCACTTTAGAGGCCTTAGCAGACTGAAGAATCTAGGATGACCAGACAGCAAGTGTGAAAAATCGGGACAGGGGGTGGAGGATAATAGGAGCCTATATAAGAAAAAGAACCAAAAATCGGGACTGTCCCCATAAAATCGGGACATCTGGTCACCCTAGGAGAATCTGATCCTCAAACTTTTAAGCTAGAATAACTTCTTAAATTCTCTGATATTTATGTGGATGGAAAGTTTTGCAAAATTTCTTAGCTGATCTGAGCGGGCTTCTTCTAAATTTCAAGTAGTAAATACAAGACAAGAAATATTAAAACCCCAAAAATATTCTTTTTTAAGCAAGATTCAGATAATTTAGTCAAACAAATGTGGCTCTACAAAATCTTTCTTCAATGAATCTTACTATAACTTGTAAGAAATAGGCCAAACTAAATGTAAAATGCACAAAAATCTGCTTTTAAGTCAAAGGTCACCAGAGACAAATTTAATCTAAAATCTATATTAAGGAATTTATTTCAGTTGAATGTCAGAGTCAAAAACCAAAACAAAAATTAGTAGTAATACTACTACATTGGAGGTAACATTTTCAAAGTTGGATGCCTCAGGATAGGCACATAACATCTATTTAGGATCTTGAATAAATTATTTGATTTTTCAGAGTGCTGAACGCCCCTGGCTTTTATTAACTTCAATACCATTGAAAGTCAAGCCATTTATTTAGGCACATAACTATGGGGTTTAGATATCCAACTTGAGGCATGTATGATGGAAAATTTTGACATGGGCTTCTATAGCAGCCTTCCAGCCAATGATCTCAAAACACTTTACAAATGACAATGAATAAAGCCTCACAACTGCCTTATGAGGTAGGTAATATAACCTTTCACTCCCTTTTTATGTGGTCATACAGAAAATTATGGAAAGTATGACAAAGAGGCCTGCACTTCATTAAATAACTTAACAAGTTAACCTGTAAAGTCAGGATATTCTAGTAGCAGTAAAAGAATGGGAAGTAACAGTTACCTTGGATTGTCACCTTCTGTACTGAAACTCCGGTACTCAGCACCCTAAATTATCCAAGGCCAGACAGACCCACTTAATCCTCAGACCCTGGTGGAACTGGCATAAATTCAAATTCCAAACAGCCCAACAGTTCTGTGGAGACTGCGGTGCCTAACTCTCTATTAGATAGCCAGCTCCATCTTATGTAGTGGCAGCATTGATTTGCTTGTCCCAAAAAGTTGCCTGAAATCTTGACCAGCTTCAAAGTAAAGTTATTCTGACACCTATCGTAAAGAAACAGGTTTCACTTTAAAATGTATCACTTCATCCAGTAGTGTTCCCCTGTCCCAGATCCTCTTTTTATACTATCTGTGGGTTAGTAGCGTATACAGAACAATACAATGTATTTTGCATTAAAGTATGTAGTGTTGTTGTATCCTTGTTGGTCCCAGGATATAGAGAGACAAGGTGCGTGAGATAATATCTTTTATTGGACTAACTTCTGTTGGTGAGAGGGACAAGCTTTCGAGCTCCACATTGTAGCACTTCACCTTGAAGGGTTGCTTAGAATATGTGATAACTACTTATGATAAACTATTGGTTCAATCTTGTATTTAGCTGTGACATTCAAGTACCTTTCCCAGACCTGATGAAGAGCTCTATGTAGCTCCAAAGCTTGTCTCTCTCACTAACAGAAGTTGGTTCAATAAAAGATGTTACCTCATCCACCTTGTCTCTCTATTTTACATTAAGGCACTTTAACAATAAAAAAGAAACACAGAAGTTATAGTCCAAAGTAACTAATTTTAGACAGAGCCTCTCTTTGCTTTTGTATATAAAAAATAATCTTGAATTGAATCTTCATGCTGGAATGTATGAAATCTAATGGTTAAATATTTGGTTTATCAGACTGTTTGGTTTTGCTTTAATCAGTGGGAGTTATTTGTAGATATCTAGACTCTCACTTGATTTCTGAATCTTTTGGAAGCTTCCTGCTGTAGTCCTAAGACTCTATGCTTTTGCCCTAATGGTACACAGAATAATAAAAATGGGCTGCACCATGATTTGACGCACAATTTTTAACTAAAAATAACTAACCCTTCTTTCTCTTTGTCAGAGCTCAGAACTTGATTAAATTGCTTTTACAATGATTAATTTTATTCTCAATTAAAAACTAACTGTAAATCTAATTCACTTGACTAAGGAAAACTCCTTAGCTGCTATTATTATTTTATTGCAGTGTATTATTTACAGTAGCATAGCTTCTAAACTTTTCTTAGAGAAAACCTTTTGTTTCAACATTTTTCTTCTATAGCAATCCCAGTTAAAACGTACATAACTTCCCTTAATAAACTCCAGATCATACTGCTCTATTTTATCTTAAACAAATCTCTAGGGGGAAAAAAGTGATTCATTTGCAAGCCTCTGCTTTGCTAATAGAAGCAAAAACACATTCCAGTTTCTTTACTTGGATCCAGGTCATGTATTTGGATTCAAGTGGTTGGAGTCTTATATCTTCATGATCAAATTGCAGAACCAGAGTTGAAAGACAGAAAATATCCCTTCCCTTGCATGGAGATGAATGTAGCTCTTGATACCTAATAGGCTGACACTTCACTGTGTCATTGAGAGTCCGTCAATCAATAATAGAATCTGCCCAAGTCTAAGGAACTTTGTGGCTGTTTTGAAAGTTTGATAAACATTTCCTATCCTGTTACTGTACATTAAAAGGTAGGAGTAAAGCTTTGTTCTCAGTTTCTGCTAGTTAAAGGAACAGTGGATAAAAGTTTCAAAATTGTCCATGTGATTTAGGAGTCTAATTGCTTTATTCCAAAGTGATTTAGGTGCTTGGGATCAAAAGTCTCATTGGGACATAGGCTCCTAAGGGCAGGTCTACACTACCCGCCTGAATCGGCGGGTAGAAATCGATCCCCGAATCGACGCTAGTACTCGACCAGCGGAGGTAGGAGTAAGCGCCATCAACGGGGGAGCTGCAGAGGTCGATTTGCCGTGAGGTCCTCACAGCGGGGTAAGTCGGCTCCGATACGTCGAATTCAGCTACGCTATTTGCGTAGCTGAATTTGTGTATCTTAAATCGACACCCCCCCAACCCTGTAGTGAGGACGTAGCCTAAGTGCCTACATCATTTTTGAAAAAGGGACTTAAGCTAATTTTTGAAAATTTTACAGTCTATCTATAATTTATATGAATAATTAACACTGAAATCATTAGAATCCTATGGCTACCAGTTGCCCTCACCGGTATTTACTTACTTTTGATTTTTATATCACTTATTTATGGCTTTTCAACTAGGGAAGTAATGTTTAGTATCAGGCATTTCATGTTTATTACATTAATACTTGCATAAGAAGTACTAATACTAAGAGGTAAGTGAGGTGCAGAGAGGTTAAATGCCTTGCTGATAGGCACATAGAAAGTTAGTAACAGAGGTAGGAATGTACAGCCCAGATATTCTGATCACCAGTCCTATGGTTTTAACTAATAGAGAATTTGCTCTCCCGTAACTCCCAGGCCCCAAAATAATGAGTATTACTAGAAAATGGTCAAGAGGTGCTCTATCTGCATTGTATATTAGCTTGTAATTGCAAAATAACATAGAATAAGTATGATGTAAAAAATCAGTTATGTCATTATGGAATTAGGCCATATTCTGTATGGTTAGAACATGTAGATGTATAGCAGCAGTGGGAAAAATACTAGAGAGTGAGATGAAGCCTTTGTTTTATTATTATTCTTATTCTCTTTATTGGATTAAGTCTTAATTTCATACAAACATACAAACAAAGACTTTTTAGTGAACAAATATTTGACGCAAAGTTGTCAAAAGTTTGAATCTGATCAGCGTCTGGCCTACTGGGTGACCTTGGGCCAGTCAAGTCATTCTTTGCTTCTATTTCCCCATCTGTAAAATGTGGATAATGATACTGACCTCCTTTGTTAAAGAACTTTGAGATCTACTGATGAAAAGTGTATATAAGAACTAAATATTGTTATTGTTATTCTGTATTAAATTTGAGTGAGGCTGTTTAGCTGAAATGCCATTATTGTGCTTAGACTTCCTGTAACTGCACAATATTTTGTTTATATTCAAAGAAAGCAGGTTTTGCAGTCTTTAAATCACATTCTCAGGGTTGTTTTGTGTGTTGATTTTTTTAAAAAGAAGAATCAATTAATTTTTGTGACCCTAGCACAAATGTATTTGTGGTTTTTTTTAACAAAACCTTTTAACAACTAGGAATATGTTGCCTGTAGACAAAACTGTCAGTTTGCAAAAGATTATAGTGAATAATATACTTCTCTGTGTAGGATAATGGCTCTCCTGAAGAACATGCAATTTATGTGTGGGACCACTTTATTGCTGAGTCAGCAGCTGAAAACATATTTTTTGTCGCTCACAGTTACGGTGGACTTGCATTCGTAGAGTTGGTAAGTGTTAACTTTTCCATTGCCCTATTTGCTGAGGGCTTTCACATATTTGCAGAAGTTAAATTTAATGTTCTCTTTCCAAAGAGGGTGGACAATTTAGAACTCTAAACAGCTTTTCACATGGTATGTTTGGGTTTAAAAAAAATTAAAAACACTGTTTTTTACTCTGTTGATTATTTACCAAATTAGAAGACAGTCACATAGGGCTTCATGCTTACAGAAGCCAGGGAAGCCAAAACCTATGGATCCTGACTGGTGGTATGCGTGCAAAAAAGGGAGAATACAGCTTCTGTCGTGCTCTGTGAGTTCTAGGTTGGGTCTGAATACAAATAAGTACAATGTGTAATGCTCACTGAGTCAGTGTTATTTTATATGATTTCCCCCAATGCAGTTTGGAACTCAAGTGAGGGAACTTGGAGGCACCTGTTGACAGGGAAACTCATAGAGGACCTGATCCAAAGCCCATTAAAGTCACAGGAAAGACTTCTGTTGATTTCATTGGGCTCTGGATCAGTCTCAGTGTGAAGGAAGTACAGGAAAGAGTGTGGACGCAGATTTTGCCACTTCCATGGAAGGCAAACTTGCATATCACTTTATATGACAGCATTAGAAGGAAACTGCCTGTTTAAATTCACAGAATTAAGAATGGCTCAATGGGACAACTCGTGCATAAAATTAAGCATATGCATTAGTGTTAGCAGGTTCAGGGCCAAAATGTTCAAGCAATTTTGCACCTTGATTCAAAGTCATGGGAGGACATCACAATTGCATTACTGATACGTTGGGTTACTGTGTTTATGTAGTTAAAGTTTTTTGACTGTTTGCTACCCTGGGAGAAAATAGATGTGTGAGCACCTCTGGTCCATGAGAAAACAAGAGAAGAAATGCTTATGTGATTCAAAGATTTTAACAGTTCTTGTTGATTTTTTTTGTTATGGAAATTAAGGCTATTTCAGTTCTCTCATTGCTTCCCCAAGCTTTATTTAAACAGTGTGCACATGTTGAAAAATGAGAATGATGTAGCTGATCTAATCCCACAAATGCTTTACAGTCCTGTCAGTAAATTGTACAAATTTACTTTTATTTCTCAAAACAAAAAATATCAAGATACCAAGTTTTGTAGTTGTAAATTATTCTATGTGTAACAAACCTTAACTGTTCATTTTGATCTATAATTGCTGCTGCATAAACTGATTGTATAACATGTGAGCTCTTTTCAATTACGTCATATGATTTGGATTCCTTATATACTGTAATAGTATGAATTATCTATTTCCTTTGCTTTTGTAAACTGTGAAGTTTCAAATACTCCGATTGTTGGATTACCCTGATGTGCTTAAATTTTGAAATTGAAATATCTGTAGAATTCAGTAGGTTTTGTCAAGTAATATTATTTGGGTCACTGGATGCATACAAATATATTGTATGCACATTTTTGAATAAGCATTTCTTAATATATGAAGTCAGAAAAGCCAAAGTGTGTTTGAGAACTTTGTTAATTTTTAATAAACAAACCACTTACATGAAGGTATTTTGGAATTTTAGTGAGTAAAGTTCTTTCTATCACATTTCAGTCAATGGCTTGAGATGGCATGGGTAACAGATGACCAATGTGTCATTCCCATTTTGCCTGTTTCTCTCGTCACACTGGTGGATATTTCTCCACTTTTGTTCTAGTTTAATATGAAGCACACAGATGTTTCAGAACAAGACTTGACTTCTGACCTTGGGGCTTCTAGGGTCAGGGTGCTCAGGGCCTGTGAAATTATCACAAGCTGAGCTAAAGTTTTTCTCCATCACAGGAAGTAACCAGTAAGCAAGAAGTTAAAAAGGAGCTTTGTCACAGAGACAAGATGGTCTCAGTAAGGGTCAGCTTCTGTAGTCTGCTATCTCCACAGGAGGTGCATGCATGGGAGGAAGAATATAATATATAACTACTGGCACATCACATATCTGTCATGGAAAACTAGACCTGAGAAGTATATTTAATGTAATAGTCCTTATTTTAAAAAAATAACTGTGATTAACACCTGTTTTTGCATTCCCTGTTAAAAATAAGTTTATCTGATTTATTTATTTATTTATTTATTGGTTTTGTTGACAGTAGAAGTTTAGATTGGGGGTTGCCTCTAATTATAATAGAAACAAATATTGAACTACAATAATAAAGGTTTTATTTTTACCATAATATTAAGTGGTCAGATTTGCTTAGTATTTTTATTATTTCCTGCCCTAGAAAATATTTTAGCTTAAAAAGTTTCAGCTTGTTTTTAAAAGACATTTTTAGTAACTAGAAAAATGATGCTTCTAACCTCTTTGCTCTGTCCATCCCCAAAGTGCTATTCTGTAATCCTGAAGAGTAGCAATAAAGTAAATATAGGAGCTTGTGGAAAATTAATGTCCTAGAGTAAATATTCATATTCTCTCTTTCCCACCCAAATACAGTAGTTATGTAGACTCCTTGTACACTTCTCATCTGTTTTCATTCCCCTTGCAGAGGGCAACGTGAAACTTCTGTTTTTCACTTGGAATGTAGGGCCTTGCGTGGGCCTTTTGCACCAGTGTGTACCCACAGAAAGTAAAATAAACCACAGACTTTGAAATAAATGCCTTTTATACCTTGTGTTGGTATGCATGCAATGCTGCTGAATGTGTTCTGATTGTTCACAATTATTTAATAACTGAAGATCTCTAGGTTTTCATTATTTCCTTGGGGAATCCACTCTAAAAGTAACTGTCACTGTAGACTTAGAAGTCCAGAGACTTGACGTTAAATGACAGTTAGATTGTGGCATTTAGTAACAGCCTATAGCAAAAGTAATGTAAAGCTGCTTTTTCTTGCAGGAGAAGGAGCAGGAGGCATTCAGCCTTATCAAGGCAGAATATCTTCAGGAACAAACTGGTTGCACCCCTGTAACAGGTTTAGCTGGTGCAGTCAGCCAGCTCTGTTCTATTTATTTCCCCCTGCACACTCCTGTTGGGTGACTTACTTTGGGAGGGAAGCATTTTGGTAGCAGTTTCTGTGCTCCCCAAAGTGCTGGGGCAACAACCAGCCTTCATGAAGTCTGAACAAAAAGGGGGAGCATCATTATTCAGTTGCCATTACTCTGTAGCTGTATATGGTCTAGCTCACAGTCTAGCTTTTAATTTCGATTTTTGACTTGGTTGCCAAAGCAAAAAATCAAGATGTGATTTGCAAGATACTTGTATCACCCAGTTAAACTTCCCTAGAATTTTCAAATATTTGTCACAAGGTTCATTACGGTATTTTTATTGTTGTCCAAAACTTTTGCCTTTGTATGCACATGTAGGTGTTGTTTCCCTTAACATCTCAAACATCAGGGTAAGTCTACAGCATCATGCTTGAATGCACAGAAACTGTTATCCTGCAGCATAGGCACCCAATTCCTCTACCTTACTGGGTCACAGATTACAAGGGAAATAATTGAAAGTGGTTTAGCATGTGTGAGAAGTAAAGTTTGACCAATAAGTGTAATTAGTTATATTGTTTATAGTTTGAATTACAAGTAAGAATCATAAGACTACTACTAAAATGTATCTTAACATTTACTAATTAAAACTTTGTATAGTTGTAGTTTGAAATTAAATGTGCAGCAAACAGATGTCTAAAAAGTAAATTATTTTTTAAATACAAGGCACTAAAAATAGTTGTAGGTCATGGTCTTTTGCTAATTACTGATTTTGAAAATTCAAAACATGATTCATGAACATATCTTATCTATCTTCTGTTATCCAGCGCACAGTATATTGCAGTTGGGGATTTATTTTCCAAAGCAGCTTGCTGTACTTGATGGTAAACAATGGAATTTGCACAACTCCTATGAAATTTAATAGAAAGTAACATTTTAAAATTGGAATCCTTTTATGTGTGGTCAATTAAAAGAAAAAGACGTACCACTGAGTCTTTCTACAAGTTTTTGTGGTGATACAATTTTACTTTGTTATGAGAATGTTTTTCTGTCCCCTGTTCCTGTGTGAAAGATCCACACCCTGTCTGAGGCCCTGAATGTGCAGTTGGATCCACATAGTTGATCCTTGTGCCTATGTGGACCCCATGGGCCACCCTTGCAGATCCAATTACAGGACTAGGGCTCAACTGTGTATGCAGGAGAAAACAAATTGACAGACAGACTAGTTTTCTGGTATCACTTTTAAAACAAATACATTTCCACGCTTTTACCCTCACTGGGTGACAACTGCTCATATTTCAGAATCTCCAAAAGAATTGCCAGTCCCAGACTTTCAAAATCATTAATCAAGCCCCTGCAAAATTAAGAGTTTGGCTTACAAATCATGAGATATTTTTAAAATGATAATTTTGGGCTTCTTTTTTATTTGCCTTCTGCTTTTTGAACCTTTGTGATTCACACTATCAAGCTTTTTACCACTATACTGAATGCTAGAAACTTCCTTTTTTGTTTTTAAATAAATTGATTAATTTAATTAAACTTCAGCTTTAAGGAAAACACCAGATAGCACACGACTTGTGATAAACTTGTGAGAGGTGGCAACACTATCTCAAATTTTCAGTGTTTGCTGTTGCAATTATTGTTCATCAGAGAATCAGAGAGCACAGGGAATTAAACTACATCAGGAAAGGAAAGGTAGATGAACTGTCTTCTATTGGATGAAAAACTACCCAACCCATTGTAGCCTTTGACTAAAGTGTTGTATGTATGTATAGATACTAAGTTGTAGATAACACATAGATTTTATCTATAGACTGTTAAAAGAATTTTAAAGACTAGTAAAAAGCTGTAAAGTACTGACTATGTCAACATATTACATGAGTAGTTGAATTGCTAAACATTCTATAGAGTGCTGTGCTTTTCATACCATAATCTTCTCAGATTCAGGAAAAATTACTATAGTTTGATGATATTAAACTGCAGTCTACTGAAATTAAAATATGCCTAAAAATTTAGATATTGTCTCTTTACATCAGCCTCCTGCTTCTGTTTTTCCTCTTCTTTCCTATTATTTATGAGTCAAGGGAAAGGAGACTTTGGATCTGTTTGTGCTGTACTAACAAGCATTATTAAACCCTGTGTCCTTAAAATATATAGGTCAGATTCTCAGCTGGCATAGATCAGCACAGCTCCATTGAAGTCAACCTGCTTTATTTCTTCAATTTGAAATAATTTTAAGGCCTTGATCCTGTAATATGATCCACATGAGTGGACACTGTGCCCTTGCAGAGCCCCCTTGACCTCAGTGGGACTCTGTCAGCAGATTGAGAGTTTTAGTGGTTGTGCTGTTAAACTGTTTCTGACTTTTTGGGATCACCCAAACCAGCCAAGACCAGTAAGGGGTTCAGTCATTGCCTGCCCTATAACCTAAAGTACCTTTATGTTGTGCAGCTTTAGTTCAGAGTCCAGACACTAATAGCCAGTCCATAAGCACACCCTGGCTTTCACCAGCCTAGTTCAGTTAGCACAATAGACACTTGCTTGGGGTAAAAATAAATAGGCTTATTTAATATAAAAATTAATAGATTCAAAGATAAGAGTGAGGGAGAACAAACATATGTAGGTTACACAGAAAATAACCATAAAGATGGAACTTCAGCCTTTACATTTTCAGATTAGATAAATCTCTTTTCTAATACAAGTAACCTATTGCCTCTGAACAGTTTCCCAGCATACCTGCTGCCCTAGAGGGGATCCAGTGTTTCATGGACACCAGCACCTACCAAGTGACGGTCCTCAGTTTCTGGATGAAGACCAGTCTGTTCGAAGCCTTTTAAAGGGCTTTTTCCTCTCTGACTATAGTGACTCGTGGTAATTCAGGATGGGGACATTCTAGCTGGGATGTCTCCATTTCTTCCCATTAACTCTAATGGCCCATCATTTGTCTTTTCTTGCACTGTATAATGCTAGGTGCTTGGAGCTAGTCTCATCTGGCTGGGGAGGCAGCCCCTCCTTGCCTGACTGCACCACCAATTATGAGCACAAAAATACATAAGTCCCTAACCACAGTCTGTATACATAGCTCATAAAGATCATTAAGTTAGAACACTGTAAGCTTTCATACACAACATATTTTTATTGCAAAATAATATTGTATACAATCAGCTGATTCAACCACTTATTCTGTGGGGTTCAAACTCCTTGTTCTCCCCTTGGGGTATGTGAACCTTGATTGTCCCACTTTCGCTAGTTTGTCATTGATTTTATTGACTTCATTATTTAATGTCCATTAAATTTGCTTTTTAAATTAAACACAATCTGAACAACAAGTAATTGTAGATGGTATATTGTCTGTGCTTCCCTTCTCTGCCTAATCCGTAATGGAACCTATCTTGAGGTGTAGCAGAGGGTACCCAGAATCTGTTGGTTTCTTTGGGATGGGTTTTAACATAAATCATAGAGGTGGGAAAGCACAAGAAGTACAAATTCAAGAAGCAGAAGAGGGGCACCACTGACAGGCCAGGTGACTGGCTGCTTCTCCTTTAACAGCTGCATGGGAATCAGCTGAAGAGACGATAGTGTCCGAGATCAACCATAGCTAGGACATGGTCAGCTCCCTGGATGCTGTAGTGTTAGTGCCACAAGAGCAACTTCCCCAACCTCTGTTGTTAACTAGGGTGCCAATCAGGACCTTGGAAATAGCAAAATTGAGCTCCAATAAGGTCTTAATTTCCATTTAAAAACAAAAGTTGATTGGGAGCCTATCATAGAGAAGTGTTCCGTATTTCAAAAGTGTCGATAGGCAAAAGTAAAGCATACCCACACTTTTGTGTACTTGCAATCATTAAACAGAATCGGAAAAAAATAGCATCCTTTAACAAATATTGAATTTTGATTAAAGTTAAGGAAAGCAGCATGGACTAGTGCAGAGGTCAGCAACCTTTGGCATGCGGCCCATCAGGGTAATCCGCTGGCGGGCGCGAGACATTTTGACTGTCCTCAGGCACGGCGCTCCCCCCCCCCCCCCCAGCTCCCAGTGGCCATAATTCGCCTTTCCCGGCCAATGGGAGCTGCGGGAAGTGGCGGCCAGCACGTCCTTGAGGCCTGTGCCACATCCTGCAGCTCCCATTGGTCGGGAATGGTGAACTGTGGCCACTGGGAGCTGCAGGAGGCCGTGCCTGAGGACGGTCAATGTAAATAAAATGTCTTGTGGCCTGCCAGTGGATTACTCTGATGATAAAGGTTGCCGACCCCTGGACTAGTTACAGTGCCTAACCCCAATGGGGCACAAAGTAGCAGTAATAATCTTTATTTATAAAATTTGTCAGGATTATTGAAAATGGAATTCTCAACTACCCTGTGAGAACTAATTTTAAAAGCAGTTTTTTAAAAAAAGTCACAGAGTTGGAGTGAAAGGGTGTAAATGTGAGGAGAAAATGTAGTGATGGGGCAGGAAACTAAGAAGTGAGAACTAAGTGAAAGAGCAAAATAAAAGGGGGAATGGTAGATTGTGTGCTTCAATATGATGGAAGCACAAAATAAACTTTGTACAGAGTAATCCTACTGAGGGTATTATAATGTAATGAAGGGGAACTGTCCCTCACTGATAGTTTCATATTTCAGGACTCAAGCTCTGTGGAACCTGAGAGCATGCTCAGTGTAGATGGGGGTTGGGGGTCAATGGGGCCACGCTTAGTGCAGACATTTTACATCAAGCCTCTAATGGAATTTACTCAGGAGCGCCGCCAGCTTTTTTGCCGCCCTAGGCGGTGGAAGGTCCTGCCCCTGAAATGCTGCCCCCAACAGAGGCAGCGGAAGGTCCCGCCCCTGAAATGCTGCCCCCGACAGAGGCAGCAGAAGGTCCCGCCCCCGAAATACTGCCGATGACCAGGGCGGCCAAAGATCCAGCGACCGCCTAGGTCACCTAATGGGTTGCACTGGCCTTGAATTTACTGATGCAAATGGCTATTTTCAGCAGCTAATACCTTAGCCAAATCTTGGGTTTTCATGGGGACAACACCTCTCTCATCCCAGGGCAGTCCCCCAGCCAAATTTCCTGCTCCAAACTATGGAGACACTAGAAATTAAAACAAAACAACAATGTTAGAAAAAAAGTTAGCATTTGTAAACAACCTGTTTTCCCCAACCTCATTCTTGGAAGCAGCAAAACTATTTTTGTGGAAACTTTAAAAACAAAAATTCAGCCTGAGGTAGACAGTGAGCATGGCAAATTTCAGCCCGAGTGGATAAAATTTGGCAGAGGTTTATAAGCAACAGAAAATAAGGGACTATATTAGCAAGTGTAAAGCAACCTTACAGGCATTACTACCAGTTCTGCCTATAATGATTTATTCATTCATGACTGATTTTTGTTTGTATATATGCTTGGCTCATTGTAACAAAAATAGGTTTTACATTTTTGTCTGCTGTCATTTTTCCACTTTTCAGTCTAAATAAATGTTTGTGTTGGTAGCACCCTGAGGCTCCAGTCTGCATCACAGACCCATGCTAGGTGCTATACAAACAGATAGTGGGAGACAGTCCCTTGCCTTCAAGAGCTTATATCTAAAAAGACATGGTCTAAAAGGAGCAGACAAAGAAATGGGGAGGGAGGTTACAAAATACAAGTGAAGAATTCAGGGTCTGATGGTCACATGTCTTGTTCCACTTTTTGTTTTAATTTAAGTGCTATGAAATGTAGGCATCTGATTTTTTTAGCTCAACATCAACCCTATCAATGTTGCTGTTGAACTAACCAAAGGGATCACGACAATGCAAAGTGAGACATTTTTCTCCCTTCCCCAGGAGATGAGTGTGCTGCCTCTGCAAGAACTAGAATGAGGGATAGTCTTGAGTTTGGATTCCCACTTGCTAACTTCACCTAGATCAGTTGCCCAGCCTCTTATTATTGTTTCCTCTTAATCATTTGCTTATTTAATGTCTGGTTCTTAAAATACTCAGCTGAATCCATATTCTGCAAGTTTACAGCATTTGTGCACTTTACCGCGTTCTTTCAAGAGGAAAAGGGCAATGTTTCATGGCTCAGAAATATGTACAGTACTGTATATTAATTATCTGCACTGCCATCATTAATATAGATCTCATTGGCTAGTTCATTTTAATTTTCTAGTTTAAAACAATTGTTGGAATGCTAATTATATGATGTATATAGAATCAGAGACTTGTGAAAGATAGAGATGGAAAAGACTTGTTAGATCATCTAGTCTAGCTACTTGCGAATATAGGTTTGTACTCTACAATATAGGGTTTGACAGTCCCAGGCAAAGAAAATCCCACACTTCCCTTCAGAGACTTTTCCACAACCTAATTGATCTCATTAATTTTATCTTTTCAGATTTCACTCCACTGTTCTTAATTGAACTTTGGTGTACTACACTAAAAAGTCCCTTTCACGCTTTGTTAAAAAAATCTTTCAGATATTGCCAACTGTTTTTATGCCTGGCCTCTTTAGCCAAACTTGTTTCTTAGCCAAACTACATATATTTTTCTCTTCTAATTTTTTTTTTTTTGTAAATGTATTGCTTTCTTAACTTCTTAACCTTGTAAATACTTTTTCCAGTATTGCACCCAGAATTTAACGTGATACGCTAGGGGCAGTCGCAACAGTCATATCAAGGAGGACTATTATCTCTCAGTTCCACATCACAATTTTTTTGTCTACACAGTCCAAAATTGCAGTGGACTTCTTTCCAAACTCATGTCTAAATTGCTGTCCACTGTCATCCCTATGTCCCTTTCAGTATTTCTGCTTCCCAGGTTTCTCATTCCTATAGAGTATATATGTATTAAATTCTTTCTCCCCAGATTGGTTAGCTTGCATTTTTCCAAGTTAAATCTGGTTTTGTGGTTTTCTTCATATCTCTATGGACTTGATGCAAGAACTTCTGATTGAGGGTCTGTGGCCTGTGTTGTGCAAGAGGTCACACTAGATTATCACGCTGGCCCCTTCTGTCCTTAAAATCTATGACTCTTGGAAGGTTGTTTTGCATTATTTGTATATATTTACTACTGTTGGCATTTCCTCCCAATTTGTATCACCTCCATATTTCATTAATTCCAGATCATTAATGAAGATGCTACATAAAACAAGATTTGACACCTGTACCTACAATACCTGACAGACACTTCCCACCTGTTTGTTATTTTGCATTATTTTTAGCCAGTTTAATTTCTACATGACAGTATATCTATCCAAGCCAGTTTGAATTTATTTTACATTTAAGATCCTGTGAGATACTATATCTGAATTCTTTACAAAAATGGAACTATATTGTATCTATTGCTTTCCCATCATCCATTAATTCTGTAATTTTCTCAACAACATCATTTAAATTTCTGTCAAAACTTACTCTTTATAACTATATATACTGCTTATTACTCATAGTCAGAGCTGAAATAAGGAATAGACATTATAGGTTCATGCACAAAACCCTGCTCCTGAAAATGTGATTAGATCAGAATCTCAGGTTTCATTTGGAGCAGAAAAATCTCTTAAAAAAAAAAAGTTGTGAATAAAACCTTGTACACATGAACCGAGAAAAAACCAATGCAGTGGTGTCTGCCAGAATCTGCAGATAACCTGAAACAATTATTCATGGAGGTGTGAATGTTAATTTCCAGACCCACTACTTTAGGAAGCTTTGCCAACAGCATCTCAGCACAGTAGTCTGTGTATGGCAGGAGGAGGGACAAGCAACAGATCGAGTCCTTCTTCCATCACCCAACCAAGCAGTGGATCAGCAAGTTCAAATCCCCTAATAGCTATGATAGCTAGTCATCTGGACTAGCTGTTTTGTGTATGTTCAGATTTGCTAAGTATTGTCTGACCTGCTCTTTTTCAATAGTTAACAGATTTTACCTTCCTTATTGGTTGTTCAATTTTCTTTTCTGTTGGCACAGTTTCTGGCATTTAGCCACAGACATTATGGAGTGGAACCACCACGATGGGAGCTCATGTCTTAGCAATAATAATCCCTCCGTAATATCCATGGAATACAGGGAAGTAAACACTTGGGATAAGAGTACTTTGAAGAACTCTTAGGGGGTGATTTGGGTAACAGTCCCTTCATTCCTTTGGCCACATAGACTGTGATTGTCTTTGGTCCCTGTGTGGGATCTGCAAGGGTGTGTGAGGGCTTCCCTCCTGCTTCATGTTCCCATGCAGGGACCAGGGATGATGTGGCTCTACTGTATCATTTTCTTGCTGAATACAGATTTAAGAAAGGCATTTAGTATCTCAGTAATGTTTGAATCCTCAGTAATTAATTCCTCTCCTCATTCATGAATATATTCTGTCATGGTTCCACTCTATTCTATCACACTATTCTTTCTTTTCCTCTATCACTGGTAGTGACTCCTCTTTTATATCAAGCCCCTGCCTCTACTGGGTACCATGGCATTCAACTCTCTGCCCTCTTCTATTTTCTGTCTACTTCCTACCTCCAAGCATCTTGTTTCCCTATTCTGTCTTTAACGAGGACTACTTTCAAACAGAGCCACTTTTACAGTTTTGCAGTTCAGCTCTATATGTGTTTTGACATTGTAATGACTCCTTCCTTGCTACCTTTTCTTTCTCTGCCAGTCTTGACCAAATTAACATGTGGCTTTTTCTCAACTTTCTTCAGCTAAATATCTCTTTAGGAAGAGAACCATCCTCAAATGTAACTCCAAATTCTCTATTTCCTTTCTTGAATTAGATCTCCTATTCGCTTCTGCTACCCATAACCTTGGCTTTATGCTTCACCATCAACATTGCTCCTGTTGGCTGAACAGTCTTTCACTGTTAAATTGTCAATGAACACTATTGCCTCAGCTCCACTTCTGCTGAAAGCCTCTTGCATACGCTCATCTATGGACTATTGCAGCTTCCTCCTTTGTGGCTTGCTCAAGTCCTAGCTCTCCAGACTCTGGCATGTGCAGAATGATTCTGCCTGTCCTCCCTTGCATGAAATAAACGTGTTCCATCGCCTCCAATATCATGCAGCTCTACCGGCTTTTCTTCCAATTCAAGTTTAACTTCAGAATTGCCTTCCTTGATTTTGAACCTTCTATGCACTTGTTTCTTCCTAGTTTACTTAATTTCCTCAACTCTCCATCTGTTTCCAAATCTTATCAGCAAATATATCTTTTCTCCCCGACTCTTACACTTCTTAATTTCTCTCTTCCTCTGCTGTTGGTTTTGGATCCAGATTTTTAAAATGTTACTACATAAATTGTGTGCACAGTCATGATAATTGCATTTACAAATAATCATTTAGGTATCTAATATATTGTTTAAATGCTCAAATACGGTGGTTATCACTTTTTTCCCATGCATATTTTAAAAAAATCTGGGCCTTTTATTTCACTTTGTAGATTTTGTTATTTAGTTTTGTAAAGTGGTTTGGGGAACAGTTTGCATTAAAGATGCTCTCAAGTGTAATGATATCAATGGTATAAAAATATTTGTGTTCTTTATTAAATGTGTATTTACACACCTGGGAGGGGGAAGAAATGTAGGGATCTTGGATTTACGTAGATGAGAGAAAGGGAGAACAAAAAATATTCATATATATTATAACATAATAGAGTTTGTAATACCTTTAGGTTTTATCAGGCAAATTAGGCTTTTTTAATTCTGCTCTTAAAAATAAAAACATTAAAAAATGAAGAAATGGGAGCTGGCTTACTATTATTTCATAATTTTCTTGTTGTTTATCTGATTTGATCTTGTGCCCATAGACTTACACAAGTGTATTGTGTTACTGTTAATTTAAATGTTAATTATAGTGAAAAGTATATGCTTGGCCTTTGTGTAGAACAGTAGAGATTTTATGAGACTTTAAGACCAGGTTTAGTGGATCAACCAAGGGAACGGCAAATTTAATAATATATTAGAAATTACAAATCCTGCCGGAATAAGATTAATCTAACTAAACATACTACTCGTGAGAACAACACTAACATTGTAGTAATATAAGAAACAGGTGATATTTACATTTTATCTTAGGACTTTCCTTTCTTTAGTCTAACAGACCTGTGTTACATTGCTTTTTCAATATATTATCAAAGTCTTTTAACATTGGTTGTATAGGTCATACTATTATTATTCATATTAAAAGTTGGTTTTGTAATACAGGAATTTTAAAATAATTCCATTTATATGTTGTATTTAAATTTTATAGTAAGGAAACGTGTAACTATCAAATATGAGTAATGTATTGGAAATTCTTTTGTAAAAACAGAACTAAACTGATACTTTAATAACTTACAATATTTTGTAGACTTATAGTTTTACTATAATTGTGTAAGATGATAAATAGCTTTAGCTTAATTATTGTTCTGTCTGTTCCCAGTTCCAGTGCAAATTAAAATCAGTGTTAAGCTTCAACTGTGCAGTATCAAGGTACAAGGTGCTCGAGGTTTTTACAAGCTTGATTAAGCCGTCTTATTTGCTTGTCGATATCTGGATTATATTTTGTCCTGGTGTGGCTCTTGCTGTTTGACAGCAATATTATGCCTTTGTTCTGTGAAGTTAAGAGGTGATGGTGATTCCTTAAAAAACAGGAAATTTTAGGAGGGGGGTGGAAAGTCTGCCCTCCACAAAAATAGAAAATGAATAATGTTGGGAAAACACTCTTTACAAGTCTTCCTATGAAAACTTATTATTTTAGTATTTGTATATAGTTATCAAGTGCCTGGCGAGTCGGTATGATCTTATACACATGGTTGCAACTTTGTGTACCTTACCAAGTTGCATTTCAAGTTGAGAACATTTTCTAGAAATAGTAATACCATGTTTGCCTTTTTTTTTAGAGAGGGAACACGTCATAAAATCTTCAATTCCTTCTAAAAAAATTATTCAATACAGATGAGATTAAAAACAATTACAGTATTCATTGACAGGATATTTTCAAGTCAACCTAATGATAATTTTGATGTTAAGTCTTCAATACTGTACTTCTTGTACATTGTGAACCTTCTTTTATTTTTCTACCTCAGTTAGTAATCTACTAAACAGCATTTAAATACACCTTGATTTCCACCCTGTCAAATTAGCATGTTTGAATCTTAGCTTCCAGCATTTTAGCATGAGTTCACTGTTGCCAAAGATGTTAAAATGCTGAAAGTTTATTTTCACTCATTTAAAAGAATTGTTAAACTAACTCTGGTCAGTTTTCTCTCACGCTTTTACTTTTTCACTGTGCTGTGTACAGACCTGGAAGATTTTTCAACCAGCTGTTGAAAATAACCTAGTTTAAGAGTTCACTGAAAATGTGAGGGATTCATCATTATATATTTACTGTCTGAGGCTGATATAGCTGTAAGGTTTTTCTGATCCCATTGATCTATTGCGCATGTTCCCTCCCTGGGTTGCAGGACGTGCTTCTATTTGCATAAGGCCCTGGGCAAGGTTCTTTCTTGCATTGATTGGCCTGTCCAAGGGAGCCTGATGTGTTCTTGCATTGATCACTTTGTCTTTTCTTGGAAGACAGTGTTACACTGAGTTCATCTCAAACATTCTAGGGAGAAGGTAAAACTTTACTGCACATGTCTCAATTTTATTCAGATGTTCCTCTGTGTATAGGGCTTTTTTTCCAGTATAAGAATATTTTTCTTTTATTTTGGATATGGTTCTGCATTTACAGTGCATAGTAGATTAGAATAAATTGAAAAGGTATGTTAAATAAAATTGTCATATGTATACCTCTTATGTCATATTATTTTTGTTTTAAAACAATGCCTTTAGCTCCCATCAAAAATCAAAACCATTCTCTTTAAAGATTTAAAAACTAAAAACTTAGACATAAAGTAAGATTAGCTATGCTGTTATCTATGCTTAGGTTATCATTTTTGCTTTGAAACTTGTAGGTTTTTTTAGATCTAAGTAGTGGACTTAATTTTCACTTTTATAAAAATGTAAAATTATATCTTTTAGAAGTAAAACTGTAGCTGGATAATGGTTTTCCAGAGCTATACCTCAGAATTAGTAATGAAGATAATGTTAAATTGTCAAATAAGGTGATGATTAATTAGTCATACATTGATAAGAGGTGGAAATTATTTCAATCATGTCCTGATTTTTACAATAGTGGTATGTTATGGAGTGAGTTGAGAAATCTAGGTTTCAGAGCCAAGGCCTTACCTGTGAGAGAATGGAGCTCTTGAATGTTTCACATGTTAACACCCCTTATTGGCTAGTTGTTAGATCAACATTTGGACTCTGCCAAAGCACATATTTACCTACATATCTAATTATCTAAAAGATGCCTGTTAGCCTAGTCCACAACATACATCTGTGGTAAGAAAATTGTTTGACTAACTGACTTTTCTGTCAGGTTCAGGTGAAATATGGTTATACCTGATCCAGTATATGTAGTAACCATGTGAACTTTACCAAGCTTAAGATATTATATAAAAATTGTATGTGATGGCCATTTAAAAATAAATTAGGTTATAGTTTGTGATAACTAAGCATTTCAAAAATTATTTCTTAATGGTTTTATAACATTTACAATGTAATATTTTACTAAAAATAATTTTTATAGGTGTCATAGAAATTTCTTTAAAAGAATCAAGTATTAGAGATTCATAGTGGATAACATAAAAGTTCTTCATTAACACACTGTTTCATAAATTACAAGGAATTATTATAACTTGGTTTATAGTGCGTCTCTCCACAGAATTTATTATATTTTAGTAAAGCAACACATTTGCTTAGGGAAACATATTCCTTTGGTCATTCCCTATAAAAACAAAACTTAGATAAGTGCAATTCAAGCAGCACATATGAAATTTCATCTTCATTATCATGCAAATATAGCAACAGTATAACATCTCCCAAGATGTCATTTGACTATTAGGATCTTTAGAAAATGACCTCTCAAAGCCACAAAGCTAATATTCCTCAAGAAAGCTATATAATGCCTAAAAATTGTCTATCTTATTCTATATGAATAATGAATGTAATAGGACAGTCCATTATTAAAATGACAAAAGAATATGTTAACCTATTTGTACATGGGATTTTTATCTGAGCTTTGTATCTATGGCAAATTCTAACTATTCTGTAGTACTAGTAAAGGAATATGTAAATATATGTCCCAAAAGTCTATAATAAATTTTATAATACTTAAAAAACTATTTTCTGTGATTTCACTACATATATAATAAGATCCATGCACACTGATATTGTCAAATATTGCATTGCAAGCATCAATATTATATATTCAAATTTTATGCAGATAGTATATATATTTTATGTGTGTATTGTAGTATATGTATTGTATGTACATTTGCCACACTATGTGCAACTTTTTTTATACACTGGTCAAATTTGCATGTTTGAATGAGTGAACATACAATATAGGCATGTGCTAAATATAAAATAAAAGTAAGGAATAGGAGCTGTTTTACTTCTGAAGTAAAAGAAGAGTCTCTATATCTCTCAGCAACCCATGATCAAACAATTAATTCATATGCAGAAAAGTGCTGTTGCTTAGCTATGTGGGAGAACTATTGACTGCACGCAAGCAACAGGAACACACCACTGTATGGTACTACAGGAGATTCATTGAAAACCCTTATAGTATTGAAGTAAAACACAAAACACAAATGATCGTAGGCAATTAAAATGAAGAAAAATGATATAATCTCTTATTTGAGATTACCATACTTTCTGGCATATGAATGTCATTATCTCTTTCTGGGGGAAAAAAAAGTTACTTCACATGATTAGCATCCTGTATTTAAGCAAGCTGGCTGTATTAAGGGAATAGAATAGACCTATGTAGGTACTAATGTAACTGCCACATTATGTAGTATTTTTGTTATCCCATAGGTACTGCATATCAAGATTTCCCAGTAACATATATGCAGAACCCAGTGATGCCCTTAAGATGGTACTGGGATACTTGCTGTTGTGTTGAAATAAATGTTTTAAGTAGACTTATTGGTAATTGGTTGATTTGTTGGGTGATTCTTGACATCTGAGGACGCGAGGCCTTTTACTGAAAAGGTCTGAATATCCTAGAGCTGTGAAATAAATGGTAAGAAACATATTTGTCAATTGTCCTATGAAGAATGTAACCTTTTCTACACATTTAGTGGAGAAATAAAGTATTGCAAAAAAATCTGGTATTTTTCCAGCTGTTGGATATTGTTGTTTAAGTAAATGAGGAAAGAATGTTACACCAACTTTATTTTTCTCTTCCTTTTTTAAGTAACAAAACACAGGATTTCTATATTGGAAAAATGACAAGGAGGGTCTGAAAACATTCTCTTCTATGTCACTATAACAGTTTGGTTTTGTTAGTGTGATAGTGCAGTAACTGATGGTTGTGGATTATTTTAGTATGGGGATCTTTGTGAAGTCCAGATGTTGACAATATGGCTGATACTGTATTGCAATAAAAAATAGTTTTCAGTGCCTCTCTCCCACATAGCCATTTATGTCCGTCTGTGCATAACTTGAAGTTTTATTTAGGTATCGTATGTACTATCTGCTCCTTGATTCAGTCTTTTGAAGAGATTACTGACAGAATTGCATTACATGTGGGATATTCTAGTGTGTTTTTGTTTTTAAAAAGTGCACGATTTGGCATTATATTTAACATGATTTTATATTTTGTTTACAATTGCTTTATATCTTTTACCTAAAAATAGATAAATACAATTGTATAAAGTTGCCAAGAACTCGCTAGACTGTTGTAATTTGTAATATAGTCATAATATTTCTACAGTGATTTAAATGAACTGAGACAGCATCATTGCCTCTGTCCTGAAGTGTTAATTTTTTTCTGGACAGTTTGGGTTATGGTACATATGTGTATGTACAGCACCTAGCACAGTAGGTTCTGAGTTTGGTTGGGGCCTCTAGGCACCTACTGTGATAAAAATAATGATGATAATAATACATAAGTAATGAAGACAAACCTATCATGATTCTTCCAGGCTGCAAAGCCAAGAATGCACTACCTTCTCTTTACCTCTTCATAAATAAATAAATATATATTTTCACAGGTAGAGGCTAAATAATTACCTTCTTTTTATTAAAATAAAAATAATACCATGGGGAGTAGCATTGCCTTGGACTGCATTTCTTATGGTCTTTTGCACATACCACACACAATTTTATATTATTGATACATTTTGTTACGTGCAGTCCAAGTGAAGTTTCTTCCAGTTTAATTGTTGTGAGGAAAGTGTCATCTAAAAAATAAAAACAATTCAAGATTTACTTCACTTATAACTATATTTGGTAGGTTTGCATAAATCTGTGGAATCGCTGAGAGTATATGTGCATATATGTGTAAATATTCAAGTTAAACTTATGTATATAATGCACATTCCTTAAGATACCTTATTTTGAAAATTCCTTATTTTCATTCCTCTCTTTCTTTTTCATAAACATTAAAGTAACATTCAGCATTTTTAAAATAAGTCATAATTGATAAATAAGTAGGAGCTGCATTACATAGGAAATATCTGATACATTCTGGAAATCAAATAAATATGTCCATACTTTGCAATTTACCACCCTCTATGTCTACCTGTCTATAGGCAGGCATGTACTTGAACATGTCACATATTACATGTATAAAATTCTTAATAGGTTTTAGCACAGTAATTTCTATAGCATCAAAGACCTATTGATGCTGATAATGTAGGAGGTATGTTTCAGTCCTTCCTTATTTTCCCCTGACCTCTTACATACTGACACACTCCCCTTCAATCACTCCATTTCCACCCAGCTGCATCCCAGGTGAAACTTCATGCTCATGCCTGTCAGCAGCAAGCACACGCTACCCATTTTTTTCAATGTAATGTGGAATACGGTCTCATCTCTTTAACCAAGAAAAACACACGGCAGGAACACACTTAAAATAAGAAACATACCGAAGGTTATAAAATAAGCTCAATTTTGGTTTTAACTCTCCTTGTAATAGAGGGATAATGAGTAATCCTGAGGTGCTTTCAGACTTTAGGACTTAGGTCATGCTTTTCTCCTGCTGTTGTCGTTAAAACAAACACACTCTCATACAGACAGGGATCATGCAAGCCTTTATACCTGTTTCTAGAACTATTGAATGAGCATTATATAAAATGAACTTAAGATAAACACTACATCTCTTTCTCAACCAAAACAATGTTCAGATTGTTCAGAGTTACTTTACTGTTCAAAAATGACTCTATCAACAAATCCAGTATAATCTGTATAACATTTTCTACTGCAAGTTGCTTGCCATAAAAGTACTTGATACCTGGAGCCAGACAGTGGAACATCTCTTCTAATATTAAAGTAGCAGCTAATGTCTGAATCTGAGCTAGAATGAAAAAGAGAGGTCTCCTTATGGCCATAACACATAACTGTGATCTCACCTTTGCTCCATCCAAACAAGTGTGTGTCAAGTTGAACTGCTTTGGGGGTTTAAGATGAGCTCTCCAGAGGATAGTACCATGACTCATATGAAAAATATTTGACTAATTTTCATTGTTTAGTATAGGAAATATATAAACATTGGATATAACAAAATCTGCAATAAAATACGCTTCATATGTTTCAGTCGCTGAACTATAGTGACATGCTAAGTTATTGGTAAATTTAATTATTAAAACTAATTTTCCATCTTTTTTTAAAAAAACATTCTCAATGGCTACATAGTCTATCTAAGCTTAAATTTAAAAAGGTATATTTGCGATTTAGAGATTTTAATGAATCTTAAGCAATTAAGGTTTCATCCACAATTGTACCCTAATAGTTATTGTAAGGTGTCTAAATAAGTATCTCCTGTCATTCTGAGCATTGCATTTCTAGTAATTTGTCTCCTAAACTAATGCATTTTGTGCCTTCTTCACTTTAAACGTGAATCAATTTATAATGCACATTGTAATCTTTTCATAAAAGCCTAATTATGTACATTGCTTTTTAAAATGCAAGGATGAGAGTAAATGTCTATTAATGCTTTACATGGAAAAACATAATACAAACATTTTGTGATCTGAATTCATTTAAAAATAGTCACTTGCACTTTTTATGCAAATAAAATTGGGCAGTCTTGTCAGGCTTTATATTAATTTGTTTTACATTAATAGAAAGAATAGTTTATTTGACATCTTATATATGTCTTTTATAGTGTTCAAGGCTTTTTCCTTCCACCTGTAACTGGTGTCGTCTCATATCATTCTTTTATATCTTTTGTCTTTGTTTTCCTTATTTTATTTTATTATCTCTTGCTTGTGTTTCATGGCAGAACCAAATGCTAATGAACTTATGATGTATACCATAATTCACAAGATGGGTAGACAACTTCTCTCTTTCGTCAAGACTCTTTGGAGTGAAATGAAAAAGAAATTAAAGTACCTTATTACAAAAAAACTGAGGATCATCCCTTCCTAATTCAAATTCAGTAAAATATGTGCTGAATTTTTGTGAAACTTTGGTCTTTGGGGATACATTTTTGAGACAGTGTGTGTTAACTTCTTCTTTCAGTATCAAAAGATTGAGGTAATTTACTGGAAGGCATAGAAGTTATATTATAAAATTGTTGATATTGGACCCTAATAAGCTCTAAATAGTGTTAATCTCCAATTAACAAAAAAAGGAAAAAATGTCAAAACACTCATTACAGGTTTAATTATAATTTCTGATTGATTCAAAACCTTCTGACTTTTCTGGCCATTCCAATTTAGTCATTCAGTCCAGGCTGCCTGTATTGTGTATTCAGCAGTTCCTATTAGACATCTTCACAGTGAGTGATTCTGCTGGGCTTTCTGACACCCGCTTTCATGCATGGCCTGCTATTCTGTGTGGAAATGTTTTTCTGAGCTGCCTGGAACACTAAAGACATCTTGGCCATGTCAGATTGTGTATATATAATATGTATATATACTCTCTGTGTGCATATTTGTATATAATTTAGTAAATATATGTATGTATATAGTGGACTGTGTGTGTATAGTTGTGTATATATTAATATAGTGTGCATGTGTATATATGTATGTGTGTATACACTCTCATAATGCTACACCTGCTCAGACACAAATGTATTTATAGATTTTCCTTTATATAAGATCCCCCATGAATGTTGCTTACTTCCCTTCAGATTTTTGTCTGTTGTTATTGACACTAGGGGGCACTGCTTATCCTCCGTTGTAGCTTTCTTTTGGGACAGTGAGTAAAACTCAGCTGATTTCTGTAATCTTACTTTAATTAACAATGGAATTCTTATTAAGAAATTCTAGACTGTTTAATTCATGTGTTATTTTGTTTTTAATCTAATGTCTACATGCTGTGTTAATACAATGGGTGAAGTCATTTGCACTTACAAACAAATACAGAATCCCATACAGTAATATTTTATTTATTTATTTATTTTAGTTTGAAATGTCGATCTTGGCAAAGCCAGAAGGCTAAGTTTGTCCTGTGATGAGGTTTAGATCCCTTGCCAGCTGTGCTTCTAGCCAGCAAGTGTGATGAACAGCTTTAGAAAGAAAGTGAGAGAAAGCATTGAAGAGTTAGTGTGATTCATTTGAACAAAGGTCAAGAGAAAGATAAGCAGAGGACAAGAACAGGAAGTTAAAAAATATATCTTCAGTAATGAAAGTATCCGTCAATTACATTATCCTAAAAGGATTTGTTCACTGATTACTGTGTAATTATTGTTTAGCAAATCACAGAATTATGGGTAAACAATAACCACTTACAAATGTCAGAAAATTAATATCAATATGAACCATTGGGTCAAAACAATAATGCCCAGGTTAGATCATATCAGACACAATTTCATATTAGTTAGTTTGTAAGATATGTATTAAGAAACCACTTTAATAGTACTTTAAATTATTAGCTGAAATTATGGGAATTGATATGTTAAATGGCAAACAAATAAAACAGATCAAATTTTGCACACACAGGCTAAATTAGAAATATACTTGTTTAGTCCACAATTTTTTAAAAATTTTAACGTGATTTTTAATGACTGATCCTTATATAGTACTAATATATACTTTTAAGTATTACAGTATTATCAGACTGCATATATTATTTTATGAAAAATCCTATTAGAAGTTCTTGCAGTGTTCTGAGAGGACAATACTACAAGTTGTTTTTAATATGTAGCTTTTCTAATTATTACCACATAATATAATAGTCATGAACAGTTTGAATTCCTACCTATTCTTTAGTAATAGATCTGTCATTTCAGAAGAACAGGCATCACCTAGTTATGCTTTATCAGTTCATAAGCACTGATTAATCAATATGGGGCAGATTTTGTTATAGTCAACATTTTATGGTTTTCTTGGTGGTACTAACTGTCTACAAGCCATCAGATGCCAGCAATGTTATAATAGGTTTTTTCTCTCCTAGCAGGATGTTGCTTTTGGCTATAAAAAGTTAATTTCAGATCCTGATATACTCGCATTAATTTTTGAGACATTGGTTGGGTGTAGTATAGCAAAGAATAACATGAACATCACACCACTGTGCTGTAGCTAATTGTTTATTACCTCAAGCCAAAGGGAAGCAGTGTTAATGTGCACACCACAGTGTCTGTAGAAAAGTAGGAAACTGACAGAAAAGGTCTTAGAGATTTCTTCCTGAAGGTCTTGAGAAGAGGCCCACGGAGGAAAAGGAGAAACAATAGCATCCTCATGGCATAGGAGATAATTTTCAGCACTTTTTGGATTTTGGCACATTTGGGAGAACATCTTAGTACATTAAGATAATATTTTATTACCAGACTACAAGATCCGCCAACAGTTGTGCCTCAGAATAGGAAAACTCATTTTAATGTCTACTTTAAAAAAAATACAGTATGATATGAAAAACAAATGATTAAAATGCCTACCAGCTGTTATGTACACAATAGTTCAATAATATATTTGTACACTTTGGAATATTTGCTGACAGAGGTGCATGTTTTCTCTTGGTTTGCTAGTAAGTGATCTGTTGACTCTACAGCTATGTAAAAACATCTCATCAGCACCTATTATAATCAGCTAGAATTTTACTATAAATCATCAGAAAAAGCATTGTGATACACTTTTATACCAATACATTTATTTTGAAATTAATAGAGAAAAATAATACAGAGTCTGTGCTTGAGATGGTCTAATAAGCGTGCCCATGAGACATTCCTTTTTAAGTACTAAATGAAAGCTTTTGCATTGCTAACAGGCTACAAAAGTTGCTTAGGTAATAAGACTCTTTTTCTCTTATCAGTAAAAATGAAAGAGAGAGGGATGGTATGGCTCAAGGGATTGATAATCAGATTACAAAGTCTTTCACTTCTAGGTCACTGGTTCAAATCTGCCCCCTGTTTAGTAGTGACCAAAAGCTGTTACCAGCTGATGGCTTCTCAGTGGTCTTTATGAAATAAATTAGTGGAGTCAGTCCTATGGCCAGTGAAAATCACATTTAGCACCCATGCAGGCAGTCTCAATTGAGAATATTTCTATAAGTGAGACCAAACTACCTGCTAACGAATAGAAAGGGTCCCTTCAAAAAATGGTTTTAAGTACATTAGTGGAGCAATATGAGTGAGGCTTGCACTGTCACTGCCCATGCTACATCTGGTTTGACTAAGGTTAAATACAAGAATTTATTCTCTAATTCTGTCAATTACACTTTTCACTAGCATGACTATATGTTGTCAGCTTTCTTATGTATTGCACTGGTAAGTTTTAATTTTATTTGAACTGTATCATTCTAAATTACTTCAGCATTGATTAACTTAGCTAATATAACATTTTTTAAATTGCAGCAGCTTAAAAGTCCAAATAAAATTATTGCTTATTTAGTCTGAGAAGAAATATACTGTATTAGCAAATTTATTTTGGCTAATACATGAAATACTTTTTATTAATGATTTTGATGCTGTATTAATGATGTGGAAGATATGAGACTGTGGTACAGCACAGACTCCCATTCTCTACATGAACTCTGTAGTTGAAACATGTCCAGAGAAATGTTGGAAAAGTTCAAATAAGGAGAAATACTGAAAAACAAAGTGGCACAAAGTACATGTCCGTATATATATATATAGAATTTTCACTCAGAGAGCTTATACTATATATATAGTATATAGAAAAAGAAAGGGGAAAAAATTCACAATGTATTAAAAACTATAAATACAGGAATATGGTCTACAGGGTAAAATTGACAACAGTATTTTTTTTTTAAAAAGTAATATATCTTGTTTTTATATTGATTATCTTGCCACACTGATTCCTTTAATGCACTTCATGACATATATACAAGGTAAGTGACATTTTATTTACTGCTTTCTTTCTGTAAACTTATAAACACACATGAAACAAACATTTTTGGCAATAATTTAGCAGTTTTACTACTTGTGCTGGTGTGCATCTATTTTGCACAGGTCATCCTGAATTTTTATAATATCAAGTATTATATATAGTATAAGCTCTCTGAGTGTAAATTTTCCAGTGCCATCTTTTATCAGTGTTATCATCAGATGTCAAAATGATAGGTTTAAAGATTCTGCCCTTCTTGTCACTGATTTGAAGTGTTATGTTTTCCATTAGGATGGGTAGAACTAGAGGATGCTCACTATAAAGTGAATATTGTTTCTGGTTCATTAATATATGAACCTGAAACTATAGCTAGCTAATATGTGTAATTTGTACATTTATGTGGAAATAGTTTTTACATTTTATTGCTATATAGCTATCTAAATATAAATATACACACAGTCATACATACAACTATGACATGTTAAAATGATTTTTTTTTAAATTAAATGAAGAAAAAACCTAATAACATTTCTTCTGATGTGACAGTTAAGCTGTATATGTATTACTGTAGTTATTCTGATACACAGGACAGAGCTAGAGATTTCATCGATCTCAAATGAAGATTCTAGGTCTCCATAGATTAAACAAGTCATGTCAACAAGCTCTTTTTTTGCACAAACTTTCCCCAGAACTGAAGTGATGTAACTACCTCTTCTGCTTTACTGATGCCACAGCCTGCTGGGAGAACAAAGTATGTGAATCTGCAGTATGGAAAAACAATAGGTTATAGCCTTTATTAAAACACCTCACCAAACATTCCAAATGTAAGTGTCCAGCAAATAGTACCTGCAATTCTGAAACAGACCTTAATGGTCACAAACTGCATTTCTGAACTAATCTGTAAGGCTATGACCCATACTTTCGTCAAATTCCTTCTCCAGACCCATTTTCCTGTGGTGCAAGAAATAAGCTAAGTAATGAAGTCTAGGTTGAGTGGCAGATGAGGATAGCTGATATTTATCAATTTATATAGGAAATAAAACCTTCAAATTATTGGGAACCATCTAGTTGCACACATAGCTAGCCAGGTAACTTCGTGATCTTATTATCTCTTTTCCCCCCTTCTCTTCTACTATTTGTTACACTCACTTGTGTTTTGTTTCTAGTTAGACTGTAAGCAGTTCAGGCTAAGGATCATGTTTTCCTGTGTGTCTGTATAGTTCCTAGCGGAATGGGGATCTTGACTGGGGCTTTTGAGCAGTGCCAGAAGGATTTTATAAATAACAGTAATCTCAGAGGCCATTTTAATACAACCAGATGTGCACAGATACCCTAGTGCTCCTGCAAGGGGAAACCTTTTACCTGTACATGGCCCCTCTGTCCATCTTAGAGAATGATAAGTCACCATCCTTGCCCACCTTTTCCTTTGATGTTCAAGTCTGCATCGACATTAAGAAGTGAGGAAAATGGAAGGGGATTCACCACATGGAATGACCACCACTAGAAACAAAAGAACCTAAAATTAGCAGTATAGGTGAAAAGAGTGAGAGTTGACTGCCAGTTTCATAAAGTTGTTCCAGCCAAGATGAAGGTTTATAAACCCAAGCCAGGCATTTTAAAAGTTCACTCATAGGTTACAGGAAGAAAAAAACTAAAATCCTAAACATTTACGGCACAGCTGTTGTTAAGTTCATGAAAGCTTCCTTTCAAGTCTGGTGTGAAACTTTACTCTTTTTCCACAGGGGAACCTAATTTTATTCCAACAGTTACCTCAGCCTTCTCTATTTTGAGGCCACACCAAAAGAGCTCTAGGAATAGGCAAGCTCACTTGTGTTCTCTGGCAATATTGAGAAGACTAAGGGTTTGTCTATACACAGTTTTTGTACAAATTTTATGCATCGGTTTAGAAGCTGATGTTAAATTGATGCAACCCCCTGTGGATGCAAGTATACTGGTATAAAGGTACTTATCTTTATTTTTCAGTTTGCATGCTGAACTGAAAAATAAAAATAAATTCATTTAGCTTTGGATCAAACAAATAACTTTGTTTGACCCAAAATGTTTTTTTTTTCCATTGCAGGTCATTTTCACCTGTGTTTCATTCTTTTTAAAATTCAGCTAATTATCTACATAAATGCTGTTTCTAAACAAAAAGTCAAACCAAAACTTTTTGAAATGGTCAAAAGAAAATATTTGGAAATGAAATTGTGCCTATTTAACTACATCAGTTTCCACACCAATATAGTTAAATCAATGTAAACTAGGTGTAGACCATCCCTAAGGCCTCTAAATGTAACCCAGATATTTATGTATATAAAGGGAGTTTTTTCAAGAATTTGTCCCTCAAGTGGGACTAGCCCAAATATCAGAGTGCACTTTGCAAGGAAGACACACTCCAGGTTAAGGTCCTCCCCATTATGAAAGGTGGAGAATGGAGTTGCCAAAAGCAACAAAAGATGCTGGAGTGACATACTCACATTGTAATCTTTGCCTTGTGATATAATATAATCACATATTATGCATAATATAATCGCATTGACATAAGGTATATCACTAAAAGTAGCAATACAGACAAATATAAGAGGGGTATTGGGGAGCTAGCAGAAGTATGTGACTGATGTCCGTAACCTTCACTCTACCCTGAAAAGCTAGAAACTAATTGAATTGCAGTGGTGGCGGTGAAATAAAGAACCCTAGAGAGCCTGTTGTGATCAACTTTGATGGTGTGATGAGACTTTAGGCAAAAAGAAACTGGTAAAAATCAGTTGCCATTTGGATCAGAGTATTTCTTGTGGAATTTAGGAGCAGTGAGTCACTTGGAGTACCTGGCCAGTGATTGGTAATATGTTTTGAAAGTAAACACCAAGGATTGCTGGTGCTGCATGTGACCTAACTGTAAGGCTAGTATGTATTTTTTTATTAACTCTCAATTTTTACAAAGAGCATAAAAGAAAGCCTATCTGTCAGGTTAGTTTCTTTAAGTGCTAATTGTCTGCTCAGTTCTGTACAAGGCACAAAAGAAGACATGGTCCTATTTCAAAGAACTTACAATTTAGGAGACAGATAACACAATCAAACATGAAATGCAGCAGGAGATCCAGAGACAGGCTCCATTTTACAGCATATTTTTAATATCATGGGATGTGAAATAATTTTTACTGACATGGGTTAGAATTTGTGGACTTCACAATTTATTTTTGAGTAAGGATTTGAAAATTGACAAGGGTGGGTTCTTCACACACAGCAATAGGACGTGTGGCCTTCAGCATGCTCATTTTAAAGCTTTGGAGACCACAGGTGGGAAGACTAGGAGGCATCACTTGGAGTTTAGTGCAAAGATCTAAGGTGGAGTATGATCCAGAATCTGCAGACTTATTTCTTCTGTTCCTAACAACACCAGCGTAAATGAACAGCAACATTTTTATATGTCAGAAATATCGGTCGTGTGTGTGTGTGTGTGTGCACACTATGGTGAGAGAGAGAATTAGACCATGCAAGTAAATTATGCTAAACTCACTCTAATGAAACTGTATATGATAAATAAGAAACTTTCAGAAAGTTCACTGATACTTTTATAAAGGCACTCATTGCCATAGAATTTAAGCACCATAAATAATATCGAAAAGCCAACATTAATGTGAACAAATCATACTCTTCTTTCCTTTGTGGATTTTCTGCTATCCAACAGGATTTCTATTGACAGACCATGTATGCACATGCCATAAATACTCAAGTCTGATTTGTGGTAGTTGATCACTGCCTTGTATTCTGGGCTATGCACAGATGTACTGTGCTTCCTCGAAGCAGCACCAAAACAGTGCATCCCAAGCTCTCTCATGTTCTACTGTGCTGCCTCTTAGGAGGGCAATGTGTGTGTTCCCTCAACAGCAAAATTGTAGCCACAGTTATTTGGGCCTGAAAGTTTACAGGCACAGAGCATTAGGCTGGATTTTAAAAATTAGGCCTATATTGTACATTGAGCTGGAAGATCTTTATTTTAACCTAAGCATTTCCATTTCTAGTTCAAATACTCTTTACACTGCTTCATAAACACCATTCTATATATGGAAGAGCTTCTTCATAAAAACCGCGTCCTAATTTTACCTTTCTTTCCCCCATCTCACAAAAGGTGTGAGCCATTTTCTGCATGGTCAGTTATTGTTTATCAAACTTCCTTCTCTGGTTTACTATGGTCTCTTTTTCAAACTTCCAGTCTCTAGGTCATTTGCTAGGTGTGTGTTTGTTTTATTTTGTTTGTTTTTTTTATCACACAGACACCACAGGCTTTTTTGTTGAGGGAGCATGCATATAGCAGCACAATTTAAGCAGGAACAGGAAAGGAAGTTATTACTGCTCTCTTCTGGCTGCCTGTAATAATAAATCATAATTTGCCATTGCCTAACCAGTGACTACAGAGTTATCTTCATGAGTTTGTGACCCCAAAAGTGTCAGTTTACATACCCTCTCCCTTAGTGATCTTGCTTGTGGAGAGACTTTTCCTTCCTGAAGTTAGTCAAAGGTTGCAAGAATTGAAGTTGAAGCTTCAAAGTACAGGAAAAGTGAATGTTGTCTTATCCTATTGCTATAGTGGAAATCCAGCTGTTAGTGTTTAAATAACCAGGGTGTTAGACTTCATGTCCATCAGTGAGGTGCTCTGCATAACACCCAGCTTTGCTCTTTGCTTTTAAACTCCATACCTTTAGAGAAATAATGTGTGCATGTATATTTGTGTGAATATATGATAATATAGAACTAAATCCTTAAATAATTATTCGGGCCTTACTTAACCAAAATTCTTACTGAAAACTGAATGAGAACTTCAGGATTTGCCATACTGATGATTATCGCTATGCACATGCTCTATATGTTGTGTGTGTGTGAGAGAGAGTATGAAAGAAAACACATGGAAACAGAACATTGAATTGATATGTACATGAAGAGAGTATTAGAGTTGATTACAAAAACAGAAGAAGTAAAAATTTCACAAATACCCCTTTGGATATTGTAGACATGGAAGTAACATTTTATCACTTTGGAAATTTAAAACATAATAAAACTTACTGTTTTACCTGGTTTTATTTCAAATCATTTTCACTATTGTGGTCATTTTTAAACTGGGCTCTGGATTTCAAGTTCTGAATTTACCCATATGAGAGAGACTTTCATAACTCACTTGAGGCTTTGTCTCTCATTAGCTATGGGCCATTTTCTTAGTGATGGTTAAAAAAATATTCCCCTTTCAACCTACATTCCCCTTTCAACCCTTGTGTATTAGTTCTTTCATTCTCACAAATTTGTTATATATATTTATTTGTGTACAGTAGCTTTAGATCACATAAAATACAACAGAGTAATGTTATATCTATTTTAGCCTTATTCTATAAAAATCAAAAAACTGCATATTCTTTCAATTTTATTGTGACTGGTGATTTTTGTTGTTTTTTATCTGTCTCTTGAAAACATGATGAAATACTGCCAACTCACAAATTTTCCCTTATTCAAAATTGACACTATTCCTATTTTTGTCAGTGAAGCTAAAGCCAGCAAGATGGCTGCCGTTTCCTTACAGTCACGTGGAAGTGAGGCTGCCCTTAATGAGGGCACTGGGGTGAGCAAGAGGCAGATTTAGGGGTTGAAGGAGGATGGGGGGGGCAATAGGGAGGCTGAGGGGAATGTTGAGGACAGTGATGGATGTGAGAGATGGAGAGAATGGCAACTTTTCCAACCTGGGGGTGGTAGTGGGGAAAGGGTGTCTCCTCTGAGCAGCCAGCAGAAGGCAGTATTGTAGTATTGCCAACTTTTGTGAACTGATGGCCAGTCATTGGAATTTAGAGCCTGTAGGAGGAGCTGTCACAATAGCTGTCACAAGAAGCTCCTCCAATCCCATGACCTTCAGGGCTCAGCAGAGCTGTGTGCAAGAGCCTTGGGGCTAAGGACATAGACCTGCCCTGCCACTGAGTCTTGCCTTCAATGTATGATCCTGTAGCACAGAGGGGGTCCTGGGACAGTGGAAGGTAGTAGAGAGGGGACTCAGGGAAAGGCTGCTGCTGGGTCAAGAGCCTCAGACTCAGCAGCAACATTCCGTGCTTCCTGCTGCCTTGGAACTTCTCCTGTACTTGGGATCTGGGTGGAGGAGAAGCCCTGAAGGCAGTGAGCCAGGGGATGGAGGGAGTCAAGAATGTGGTACATCTGGGTACAGGGAAGAAGAGAACCATAGGGGGCAGCAAGGCAAGGAAGTGGGGGGTCAAGACAGGGATGGCAGTTCCCTTATTTTAAAAGGGAAGAGAGGGAAAGTAGAGTCTCCATCTGAGCAGCAAAGAAGAGGGGTGCATTTTATGCGTAAAATTACCAAACAGACATAGCCAAAAGTGTAGAGGGGAGTATAAAGATTAAAGAAATAGTTAAACTAGTCCAAACTCCTGTATAAGTACTCTTATTTCTGTTTGAGGGGTTTATTTCTTTTTAGCTTAAACCTCTTCCTAATTGATTTAAGATCAATCAATATAAGCTTGGTTTAAACTGAAATAAAAATGTCCACACATCCTTTGACACTGATTTTAACGGAATGAGTTTAAAATCATATCTTAAATTAAATCGGTGCCAATAGTGTATGTAGATGAGTCCTTAGATTCTGGTCCTTTGGGCATGGTATGGACCCTACTTAAGTCCCTATCTGGACTAGGAAAATAGATAGTGTTTTAAAATGATCATTAACATATTTTAAACACTGTTCAGCACTTAGTGTAGACAAGGTTTTAGCACCTTTGAAAACACATTAGCTGGTCAACCATAGGTTCCCACATATTGTCAACTAGAATAGCTAGCACTTTTTAAAAGTTGTTAAACTATATCTACACTAGTTGCAAACTCAGTTTAAAGTTGTGGTATGTAACACGTTTTCAAATGTGGCCTATTTTCCTGTTCTAGACAGGGTTGTAGATCATGGCAAGAAATAGGTTCTTCTCTCTCTCTTCTCTTGTTGTCCTGTCTACCATTCCCTCCGTTTTTTGCTTGACAATGGCTAGTAGAGTTTTCGTAAGTTTAGCCTGCATGTGGATCGGAGGCCTTAAACCTAGTCTCATGGTAATTGGCTTACAAGGTGAATTGACTCACAAAAGATTGTCAGGAGGATTTGGTAGCTCACCCCACGAGAATCTGAAGCTTTCTTCACAGCAGTAGGTGTACTGGTAAGTTCACAGGTCCAAGTCAGTAGGAGAAAGGAGCCAGAAAGGTTGGCAGTCAGAGCCAGGGGAACAAGAAGAATAGGGAAGAATAAGATAAAAAGTTAGCACTGGCAGTGAGCCTGTGCTGTTTACTTAGCTCTCCCAGTGCTTCATTTAGATGTTGAATAGTCTAGTAGACAAGACTGAGACTGGTGGGACACTACATTTGAGAGTTTGGGAGACAAGGAGCAAAAGTTTCTCATTATCTCTCTCTCTCTTTCTCTCTGTTTAGTGTGAATTTCCCCTACTTTTAGATCTTTCTTCCATAATGTGACACTAGACCCTTTGAGCTTTTTTCCTCATTCTCTCAAGCCTCTTCTTAAATCTGAGTGGCTGAACAACTTGCTACTTTACTAGACAAATACGTACACAGTGCCTTGCAGGCCAGGGGACACCGGAAAATACTATGTGAAGGTACTCTCCCAAGTTCCTTCCACAGCCCAACCTCTACCAACTTGGCACACCAACATGAGACACCACTCAGTAGACTATATACTCGAGACTTTTCAGTACAGTTTTCCCTCTTCTTTCTTCCGTGCTTTCATCAGCAGTGAAATAGTTAAGAGTGTTAAAGAGTTAAAAGCAGCAGAAGTGTGATTCCCAGCACAGGTAGACAATACACACACTAATTCTGCTTGAGCTAATGTGCTAAAAATAGTAGTGTGGCCACGGTGGTACAGGTGGCAGCTTGGGTTAGCTGGCCAAGTACATTCCAGCCTGACCCCCTGGATTCAGGTAGCTAGCCTGAGCCACTGCCTGTGCCAGTCTTTCCACACTGCTATTTTTAGTGTGCTAGCTCAAGCAGAGGTAATACACATATGTCCCCCTGAGCTTGGACTCACATCTCCTAGCTGCCATGTAGACATGCCCTGAGACAGACCTTACTATTTTGATTTACCCTCTAGTCACATTTTGTAAGTTTTCTTCAAAGCTATGAGGGATAGAGACTTTTTTTAAAACTGAAAGCTTAGATCTGGTGCATAAGATGGCTGTTACCAGGATAAAGTACCAGTTTGCCAATCCAGTGCTATGCAGCCAATTCAAGTCTCTTCTTCCATGGTTCTGTATGGTTCCGTACCAGATCAGACTCTTTAATGGTAGCCCAGCAAATACCTTCATTGAAAATATTAGCTGGAGGCAAATTATCCATTAAATCATAGAATCATAGGGTTAGAAGGTACCACAGGGGTCAACTAGTCTAACCCACTGCCAAGATGCAGGATTTTTTGTGTCTAAACCATCCAAGACCAATGGCTATCCAGCCAACTTTTGAAAACCTCCAGTGAAGAAGCTTCCACAACCTACTGAGGCAGTCTGTTCCATTGTTCTACCATTCGTATAGTTAGGAAGGTTTTCTTGAGATTTAACCTAAATCTGCTATGCTGTAGTTTGAACCCACTGCCTCATGTCCTGCCCTCTGTGGCAAAAGATAACAACTTTTCTCCATCTCTTTTGTGGCAGCCTTTCAAGTATCTGAAGACCACTATATATCCCCACTTAATCTCCTCTTTTCTAAACTAAACATATGCAGTTTGTTCAGCCTTTGCTCGTATGGCTTGCATTCCATTCCTTTGATCATCTTTGTCACTCGCCTCTGGATCTTTTCCAGTTTCTCTACATCCTTTCTGTACATTGATGACAAAAATTGGACACAATACTCCAGCTGAGACCTAACCAGCACTGAGTAGACAGGTACTATCACATCCTGTGACTTGCATGTTATGCCTCTGTTAATGCAATCTAAAATTGCATTTGCTTTTTTTGCAACAGCGTCACACTGCTGACTCATGGTGATGCTGTGATCCACCACAACTCCCAGATCCTTCTCAGCAGTGCTGCAGCCAAGCCAGTTTTCCTCCATTATATGTTTGTTAATTTTGTTTTTCTTCCCGAAATGTAGCACCTTATATTTCTTTCCTGAATTTAATTTTGTTGTCTATAGCCCAGTTCTCCAATTTATCAAGATCCCTCTGAATTTTAGCTTGATCTTCTGAAGTTTTGGCAACCCCCTACCCAGCTTTGTGTCATCTGCTAGCTTGATCATTATGCTCTCTATACCTACATCCAGGTGTTTAATAAGGAAGTTAAATAATACTGGACCCAGAACAGATCCCTGTGGAATTCCACTTGAGACCTCCCTCCAATCTGACATTATTCCATTAATAGTTACTCTTTGTTTGCAATTATTTAACCAATTATGTATCCACTTAATGGTAGTTCTGTCAAACCTGCATTTCTCCAGCTAATTTATCAGAATGTCAATAATAATGTATGGCTTTTCTCTCCTCTAGTAGATGCCTTTGGGGTGAGTGTCTTGACTGAGCTCTAGCAGAGAGCAAAATCTCTGTGCCTTCTACTTAGGAAAACTTTATATCTATCAGATTTTAATCAGAGTGCCAACATTTTATCTCATTTATAGGTGACAGGTTTCTAACAGGCTTTCGGAGACCAACGAGGAGCTATTATCAAATCTCGTAGATGGTGACCAATGGCAGGCAGGTTGACAGAAAGATCTGTAGCCCCAGACATCAGATGAAGATGTTAGATGAGTTTGTGAGCTTTCTATACTTTGGATCATGTTTTAGACTGACAGTAGTGGGTCCCATTCCAGAGGACTAGATTGCTCAATTTGTAGTTGCTTTGACGAGGCTCAGTTAGAGACTCTGAGTCAGATTTCCACCAATATGACTGGTATTTCAGTTTGTGTACCCACTACCTGGTTCCTATGGAACTGATAGGAGTGGTCTGTGTTTTAACCTGGTACCCCAAATTGGCCTCAGGTTTGGTAATTGGAGGTGGACTATGGCAGACAATAGTGACTCCACACTTAGAAGCAAGCAAGCCCTGTAGCAAGTTATTCTGTAACACAAATCAGCAAGGAAAGTGTGTTGGGAACTTGATGTTCTTTAGGTTTATTATAGCTCCTCAAAGGCTTTTCTCCTATAAGCCCTGTATTAAAATTGCAGGGACTGAAAGAGGCTGGGTAACTGTTTTATTAAGTTTAAAGTTTTAATAGAGTTGCAGCCTGAGGCCTTTATACCAAAGAATTGTATTGTGAGTTTTATTTGCACCATTCACAAAATAGTACCAGCAATATTTTGTGTATTGCCACAAAAATACTACTTTAATGTCACACTCCTGTAATCACTTAAAGCCCTGAAAACAATGAAATTCGCTGGCCAGGTGAACATTTGTTGGTTTATACTTATTGTAATATCCTTAACATTTTTTTGCACCAACCCAGCCAAACCTGCTACTTGATCAAATGGATTGTTTCTCCGGGGAAGAGGAAAGCTCATTCAAATACCAGTCATAACGCAGAAGTTAATCCTGCTCTAGGATGGACTAACTACTTTGCTTTTATGAGTGTGAGTGAAGTGAAGATTTGAAAGAGTCATAGGAAGGGCTTACAGGCATATCCCCTCTCCCAGGTGAGCAACTGGAGTCTTTAGAAATAAGCACTATGTCCCCCCTCTATAAGGAGGGATCTTCAGAGAAAATTCTCTCAATTGCTCCCCGGCTGTGAATTCTTCTGTCCTTCCCCTGCCCCATTACTTTTACAAACAATTCACAGAGCCCAGCACATCTACTGAGAATTTGTGCCCATTTGGATGTTCATTGAAACCTGAGGAATACCGTATCTATGCATCCGAAGAAGTGGGCTGTAGCCCATGAAAGCTTATGCTCAAATAAATTTGTTAGTCTCTAAGGTGCCACAAGTACTCCATACCGATATTATATCATATCTTAACCAGCAAATGAGGGTGGAAGGCCTAGAGGAAGGAGAGACTTCCCAACCAATTCAAATTTTTAAAAAAGAGTTTATACTCAGTTCACGAAATGGATGAAATTTTGGACCATTTCTTATTTTGACTGAATCAGTTTGCCCATTCCTAATCAGGAGTGCCCGGAAGGGCTAAGTGTGCCAGAAGCCCCAGAGAGCTCTTATACCAACAGCTGTAGAGGATACATTTTGATTGGTGGATTCCTATAGAAATAGAGACATATTTTAATAACCTTTCTCAAATTTTTGAATATATGTTGACATAATTAATGCATAGCTGTGATGTTTAATGTCAGCACAATATGTGCCACAGACTGAGAAATGCCAAGTGTTCTGCTCCAGAGGAGCTCCCATCTAGACTCTCTGTTAGATGCCTCTCTGAATCCCTGGACACTGGGTCTAATGTATGTGTCCCTCCCCCAGCCCGATCTCTGTGATATTGATGGTCCTGAGGATTTAGGCAAGATACTGGATCGAGGACCATGATAGTCCTAGCACAGGCCAGCCAATTCTGGAATTCAGATCTGGTAAGCTTCTCAGTGGTAGCTGCTGATCATTTTGCCTGTTCTGCCCAACAGTTTTGCAGCACAGCAGTCAGATGCTATACCAGCTGGCTGACATTCACCAAAAGAAGCTGTTCAGCTGAAGTTCAGAACTTTCTGCTCCAAAGCAGGAAAGCTTCAGCTAGACTGACTTATAAAGCTTAGCAGAAGAGATTTTATATTTGGTCATCTCAGCACTACCGCTCGCTCTCTCTCTTGACAACACTCATTTCGGTGATATTGGACTATTTACTAGCTCTGAAACACTCTGCACTTTCTGATTGTTCCTTAGGAATATTTGCACATCACCCTCTTTCGTATTCAGGGCCACACTGTATTTTCTTACCCTACAGTGGCTAGATTCCTTAAGGGCCTTATTCATGTTTTCCCTCCAATTTTGGAGTCATCTCCCTCTTGGGAACCTCAATATAGTATTAAGGTTGACAGACTCTTCCTTTGTTCCCTGTACCATCTAACAGTGAAGACTATTTTTTTTAGTAGCCATTATATCCTCTTGACAAGTAGGGGCGATTCAGACCCTCAGGGTGGGTCCCCCGATACAGTGATTTATAAGGACAGGATTATTCTCAGGCCTCATCCCAAATTCCTGCTTAAAGTTGTTTCAGAATTCCATGTGAACCAATTTATTCATCTTCCAGTTTTCTTACCCAAACCTCATTCCATCTTGGGGGAAGCTAGACTTCATACACTTGATTTAGTAAGGGCACTGTCATATTACCTTATCAGGACAAAACCATTCAGGAACACACCTAGATTGTTCATAGCCATTGTGAAAGTGAAAGGACCAGTTTCCTCACCAAGATTATCAGAATGGGTCTCTAATTGTATAAGAACATATTATGATCTAGCTAAGTTAGATTTACCTACCCACATAAGAACTCATTTTCAGTTGCTGAAAAAGTGTGCTCTGTGTTTCTGAAAGCCAAACAGAATATATTGATAGTACAGTACATTGTTCAAACTGTATAATTTAGGGAAGCTGGGTATGAAGATCTTGTAGGGGCAGTGTGTAGGTATCCTTCCCTTGGAATTGTTTTTAAAGGATAAGTCAGTTGGTGCAATCAGCATTTCCACCACAACAAAGGGAGGGGGGAAATACTGTCCAAAAGTATATTTATGAACTCTAGAGGTAAATCATCTCTTGCAAGGGTTATTTAACAGTATCCAGAGAGGAGGCAAGCTCCATAAGACGTAGTGAAATTTCTGTAGCCTTCCCTTTAGTTTAGTAGCAGAACTTTCACCTGGGAGCTCCCTCCAGCACATCACTGTTGTTAGCCTTTGGCTGTCCCAGAAGGTTTTGGTTCCTGGAACTGATGGATCACCCGCTTAATCTTCAAATAGAACAGTATGACCCAGGACTTGGTATACTACAGTGACTTTGCTCATGTGGGTCTTTTGACCTGACTCTTGACAGGGTGTGTAAGAAGAGCAAGGTGGTTTTGGAACAGGTGATTTCTATAGTGTATGAAGAATCAACATCTTCATGTATTTTATAGAATTTGAGCCTATTTGGGGCCTTGTACAATGATAGAAAATCTAATAATTTTAGCTATAACCCTCAGACCATTCATCTCTTTCATCAAAACAAGCTGAATGTTTTTACAAAATTCTCCAAGGTATCTTGGACTTTCCTCTGAACCATCTATTACTGGCCACTATCAGAGATAGGTAAAGAACCACTGGTCTGACCAGGTATGGGAATTTCACTTTGCAGTGATGGTGAATATTTTCCAGCTAGCCAGAGTATTATTTTCATTACATTCATTTTAAAATATGCATAAGTGGAATACATGAAAAATGACAATTTAAGATGTGGAAATGCAGCAGTGATTTGGTGGTAATATTAGTAGTGCTCAGTGAAAAGGATGTGCATGTCTACAGTACTCTTTAGAGGAAATAGAAAGAGCAAGACAGTTTGTACAGGATGTTGGCAAACATTGCTTCTGTATCAAAAGTATGGATTTCATGTCTATTTATGATATGAAAAGTCATGCACAACTCCATTTTAATGGTCTCTCATCATTTCAGAGAAGTAGTCTATTATGTTGAAAAATAGTTGATTCTATTAACAAAGAAGGGCTGGCTTTAGAGAGAGAAATTGTCCATGTAGCCATTACATGAGAGGAAGTTGGAAAAATAATGATATTTAGTACAACATATACAATGGTGAAAATACTAGATGTGAAATGCAGTTTCTATAACTATAATTCATTACACTTTCTGTGACCTGTTTTTTACCAATTAGGGTCAGGAGATTAAAAACTTTTGTCTGTTTTTGATATCACTCTTCCTTTGCAGTCCCTTTATCTTGAAGACCAGTGTTGAGTTCTAGAGCATATTTGTCAATTCATGTGTGTTATTTGCAGTTATTATCATTTTATTGTTTTTAGTAATCACATCATTTAGATATGTCATAGGGTCAAATTTTAATGGAGGCAAGTATATTAGCAAACAAAATAATAATGATAGGCTCTGATGATAGTGTGCATGAGAAAGACCACATTGAATTCTGGGACCATAGTAGGAGCGCAGGGCAGCTAAATTGGATAGAAAAAGAAAAAAAACCCTACAAGTCAAAGTAAGATTGTACATCAGAAAAACTACAGCAATCTACTGAAAATTAGTAGATGATAGTCATGAGTAGCTTACAGTGAACCACGGGTTCCAGCTTCCCTGAAGCACAGAAATAGGAACTTGAAAAAACTTGTAAAAGGTGTCCTCGGGGAATCTTCCATTTTTTCACTGTGATACCTTTCATCCTAGAATTGTCAAGCCACATGGAAAATAATAGGACTGAATAGTTCAGTGAGTTAAAAGTTAGTATTATTTCTTTTATCAAAAAATATTAGGTCTTTCTATATGTCTGGAACTGTTAGGATTTGTATAAACTTCAAAACAAGTGAAGTCAACTTGTATTACTCTCGCTTTTTTAATTTAAAATCATTATCTGTCACTAATCAGACACCATTCAAGTGAAAAAAGAACTTAAAGCCCATATTTTTTAACAGATGATTCAACGAGAGGCAGATGTAAAGAATAAGGTAACTGCTGTGGCGTTGACAGACTCTGTTCACAATGTGTGGCATCAAGAAGCTGGCAAAACTATTCGAGAATGGATGCGAGAGGTGAGAATGGTTTTTAAAAGAGTTGGGGCAGACATTGCTATATATGATTCTACAAACATGTATTTAAATACTGACCTCTTCCATTTCTTTAAGATACACAAGAAAGCATTTTTAAAGAACTGTGTAAACAGCATGCCTACATCTGTCCCTGAAATAATTTCAATTAAAAACATTTTGGGAACTCAGTCACCAGTGAAAACCAATCAAAACTGACTGTAGTTTTCTTTTCTACTATACAGCAAGGTATACACAAATATAAGGCATGTGATCTGGTCACAGAGTAGGGTACTAGCAGGCACTTAGGACTCCTGGATTCTGAATCTGCTTGCTTTGTGGAGCAAGTCCTTTAACCTTTTTGTGCCTCAGTTTATGATCTGTAGAACTCCTGTAAATTTATCCACCTCACACAAGTGTTAAGAGTTTTAATTGTTTATAATGTACTTTAAAGATCCTTCGGTGAAAGAGCAAAGCATTCTTATTACTTTTGTACTATTGGAACTGCTAGTTGATCTGAGGTTAACCTGATATTGGTTTATGGCCAGCAAGCACAACTTTTTTTCTGTGGGTAGAATATAACAGAATACATTTATTAAGTATGGGCTAGCTGCAATTTAAAAGGAGAGAAATAATTTGTAATGTGAGATCAACTAAACTCTTGTTTGTGAATCTGTGTTCCTGATCAAATAAAGGTCATAGTGTTGGCATTGGGAATGTTTTCTGTATTTATCTATTCTTATTTTGAAATTTTAAAACAAGCAATATATAGTGCTAATATAAACTAATGTATTCTGTACTTTTTAATAGGAGTGAGTTTTCCTGTGGATTTAGTGAAACATTGTTTATAGACTGCCTATTCCTAACTTAACCTTATAGTTTTATAGGCCATGACTGATGGGAATAGAGAATCACCTGGGATGCAGTCTGACAGCTCTGACTTAAATGTTAAAAATATAAAGAATACTAACCCCTCTAGGCTCTGTCAGAAAAATCCCCATTTTTTATGGGAAATCAAACCCTTAAAATATATGTTACACAGTAAAACTGAAAATGTTAAGTCCTATCATTTGAATCTGACAACTCATTTTTCTCTGAACATTTAGTGTGAATGAGACAAGTACATTACCTTTAATTTCATTTACAGAGAGTAGATGTTAAAGAATAAGTAACATGATTAATGGCCTAAAACGTGGATGGAGTGTCATAACTTTACATTAGCATTGGAAATCTCCTATAAAAAGTATTTTTACATATGTGAAGTGTAGGTGAGTGGTAGTAAGACTAACATATCACCTAGCTATCTCTTACTTAATCAGGTTTAGGGCTACTGGTAGAATGAATAATAATAATTAAAATGTACACCTAATCACTGCCTGTCTGTAGTGCTAATTGCTGTCATTGAAAGAATGAATTGTTTAAAAAGTCATTCTTCATTGAAGCTATCTCTCCTGTATCATTGGTGGCCTATTTTTAGTACCTGTAGAAGTCATGATTTTTGAATTTATTAGGAGCTGTGATGAATGATAAAACAAATCATCCATTTACATATCTTGACACCGCTTTCGAGAATACTTATTTCTTACAGGCAAGTGTCACATTGCACATAAAAGCTGGTTAATTGTGTGCTAATCTTCTGTATTATCTCAAACTCTATGATGTAGTGTTCTAGCAGTAGTTAATATTAATTTTATTTATTTCAAATGAATGTAATACCTAATAAAAATCCTAGTTCTTTTATAATTTCTTACATTTGCATTTTTACATTCAGCTGTTAATTAAAATTAGGCATGCAAATTATAAAATTTATCTCTATTTTAAACCTTAAAGCCTGTGTGAAACATGGAAATACTAACATTTTAACCATTTTTACTAAAAAGATAACATTACCGGATAGTGTTTGTTTTCATCGGGTTTTTTTTTTCCACACAGTTCAATAGTTTCATTGATCTACTGTTTCTTACAAAAATCTGCCATGCTTTGTGAACTTCACTTTCTAATCTCATACAGCAACCCTTCCTTTATGTTGTTCCTGCTCTCCCTGGTCCCAGAACAGTAGGGTTGCCTTGACAAATCTATTCAAAAGCCATTCCTCGGCCTTTATTGGTGGGGACTGGAGCCTTTGAAATTCTCTCCTCACTGCAACACAGCTGACATCTTCTTCCAGACAGAATGAATTAAGGAAATACAATAAGACACTTGATCTACCAGTCAAGGATCTTTCCACAGTGAGGACTGATTCCATGGTGCACAACTAGGGCAGCAAGCATCTAAAAATACACAATACATGCTTGTTTACCGGAATAGCAATCAACCATTTTTGCAATCATGATTGATGGGATGATTTTTTAGAAATCTGTCTGGAAATTCATTGGCTCTTTCCAAGAAAGTTTTTTTTTTAAATGAAGTTAATCAGTTTTTACAAAGGCAAAACTCTGAAATAGTTTTGTAATATCTGAAGCCATGAAGATTTTGTATTTTAACTGACAGGCCTCTAAATAGCCACATTGCTTTATTAGGTAATCTTAAATATAACAAATTTTGTGTAGTCAGACAAATCCTAATATCTAATGTATCAAATGTATCCGAATAACAATTTTTGAAGTATTTTATTTGATATTTTGATACACAATCTTTTCTGAACAAATTCCAGTGAAGAAAAATATTTAAAGTAAATTCTTTTTAGTCAAAAATTTAGGACTGAAATATAAACTTGAGTGTTCATTAAATATACATCCACAAAGGGTGATATTTACATTTTAAAGTGTCTGTACTAGTTCATTTTACCTAAATTGGCAGTTATTTCAATAATCTGAAAAACTATATTCTTCCAGTCATAATCCATTGCTTTACAACTTCACAGCCGTGGCGCTATCTCAACAGTAGGTTGCATCATCACACTCTAAAGATTAAGACCTATTAATACAAGCAAGCAAGATGGGAGATTATTTATATTTGTCATCAATAATTACTAACCAGTTACAAAGGTAAATGGTTTGAATTACATGTTGGATAATGTAGGCCCCAATTCAGCCAAGCATTTAAGCACATGCTTAATTTTAAACTGATAAATCCACCCTAATAAGGCATTGGGCCTACTCACGTAGATGCCAGTTCATCAAAGCACTTAAATCCATCCCCATTCAAAGCAGCATTTCAGGATATACTTAAAATTAAGCACATGCTTAAGTATTTTTGCTGAATCAGGACCTTGCTGTTTTACTTATAATATTTGGCCACATGTGAAACTAAGGCCCAGATTCAACAAGGTACTTAGGCATATGCTTAATTTTAAGCATGTCAGCAGTACCACTGGGTCTACCTTTCAGTCCCCATTGTGACTGCTGCTTAAAGTTAGTCACATATTTAACTAACTGGCTGAATTGTGGCCTATATCTATAAAGTCTAATGATTTAGATTATTGCTTCACCATAAAATTGTCTCTTACATTACAGAACTGTTGTAACTGGGTGTCTAGTTCAGAACCACTAGATACATCAGTAGAGTCCATGTTGCCAGACTGCCCACGTGTTTCTGCAGGTATGTATACTTGTTTATAGTATGTGTATAGTACATGTATATGGTGTCACATGTGCCCATGAGTGAGTAGTTTGAGTGTTTAAAATGTGATTATTGTATTATATATATTAAAAATAATTTTTGCTTTTGCTTTACCCTTCTCTGGCTAAATGATAAGCAAAACAATATGTGACTAGCTTTTGAATGCCTATCATAGCCTTCTATTTTTATGATTTTTAGTATTTTATTTTGCCTTTGTCTAGGACAGCTGTACTGAAATTCTATGGCTTACTACTAGTTTGTCTTTTGTAGCCCTCTTTTTCTCACTGTATCTGATTAATTTTTGAGTTATTGGAACTTAAGAAAAGTAGTGATAGAAATTGTGAAAGCTCCGAATTTTAGGCTAAATTCCCCAGGAAACATCCAGCATGATATTAAGACAATACAAAAAAGAACAAGTGAATGAAAAAGTGACCCTTCTGAAGCTCCAGTTAATATGAGTCTGTTCTGTACAAACAGTACAAATTACAAAAATGTAAACCAAAATTATAGTCCACCAGAATATTGGAACTGGTTTTCTACTGTGTTGGTGATGTTCTTGAAATGGTAATGTCTTTCATTAATGGAAGCATAAATCATAGGTGTTTTATTCAATGAAAGCTATTAATGTAATAAATCATTTGTTAATGTGTTATAAAGTTATGTAATAATTTCAGGAAGATATTAATGAAGCATAAATTGTAAATATAACAACAAGAGCTTTAGCATAAAAATAGTCGTTTGGAATATAAGAAGCTACTATTGAACTTTAATTTGCCAAAAATGAAAAGCACAGTTACAGGATTTCTGTAGAATAGTAAAACAGTTTATACTGCACAAGATAGAGGCAACATACTACCCACCATTATATTCATTTTTATATTAAGAATGGAATGTTAATTTTTATCAGACCCTGTTGCACATGAAGCACAATTGTTCATTTTACAAATCACAGGTTAATATATGACTATTTATTTGAAGTCGTCTAAAGTCCTATTCTTGCAAATGAAGTTCAGGATTTTTTAAAGGCCTATATAAAGTTAATTGTATTTTATTTTAGAGCTCATTTAAAGCCCCAATCCTGCAGTCAGATCTGCACTGGAACATGGATCCATATTAGTAGATCCAACTGCAAGATTGAAGCCCAGAAGTGCTAAGTGTCAGTTCTGTACAAACCCAGTGAAATAGAAATGTTTCTATTATTGCCATTGTTGTGATTGGAAAACTAAAATACAGCTTCAGTTCTGAACAGAATTCATAAACCAAACTTTAAAAAAGTTGTTACTGACCTTTGAAAATTTAATACTGCACAGAATTAGCAATTCTAGATAACTTTTAGTTTTAACTTTAATTTCCCTATCTGTTGTGTAATAGTACATATTATTGGAAGGGGAGGATGATGTATAATGTGTTCATTTCAGAAGAGCCATTCCAGTCTGGCTGGTAAATAACAGGTGTTTTGAATAACAACCGGCATATACCCAAAATACCAAGAAGACTCCAGTTGAGCTTTTGTTCTGTTTCTGTTTCTATAATATTATATTTCAATAACGTAAAGGTTATAATATAACCAAGCTAGAATCAAGATATTCAAAATAAAGACAGACACTTTATTTATATATTTTTTACTTTTTAATGATGATGTGTGTTAAGAACTAGCTTCAGTCTGAGCTTTACATTTCCAAAGATGAGTCATATTGGGCATAGTTTTAATGTTACAACTGGTGAACTCCTGGCCCCATTTAAATAAATGGGAGTTTTGCCATTGATCTCAAAGGAGCCAGGATTTCACCCAATAATTATATGTAGGTTTTTGTATTTAATGTCATAAGTTTAAATTATGTACAGCACTTTGATGTTTTAGAAAACATTACAACATATTTTGCAAATAGATTTTGACTACAATGATTTAAACATAAATTATGTAATACCAATTTGATGATTCTCTAGTATATAATCAGAGCTTTAAATAGGTACAACATTATATAACAGTTGACTTCTAGTTTCCTAATGTGTTTTTGTTCATGTTCACTATATTTCGTCTATATTTTATTATAAGTAGACAACTGTAAGATATTTGCTGAAAGACAAACAGTGATAATCACTACAGCTTAATTATATATCCTCATTAACATATAAATCTGCATTAAAACTATCCATAATGAATATGTGAAGTATTACTAGATATTACAGCATTAGTAGCCAGTGTGATAAATTTGATTTCAATCCCTCCTTTCTGAGAACTGCAGTACTGAAGCAATCCACACTGACATATTGGCAGCATTGTTCCTGAGATTTAAAAAGAACAGTGTTTCAATCATTAGAACAATAAGAAGATTTGAAAAAAAATCCTTTGCAGGGAAAAAATTCGCCTCTCTTTTCTGCTTAGAAACCACTTTTTACTTACATCTGTACTGAGAAATAAGTTCAAGGTTATCAGAAGTATATCGTTGCCTCTTGATCATATCCCATGTGTTAGCTTTATAATACAGGGCCCACCTGCCCAGCACACCAAGAGTCAGGGGCGGGGGGAGGTGGCTACTAATTGTTTGTGAGCAGACCTCTCCTCCATTGATGGCATAGCCCTCTGCTTGCTGAGTCAGATCTACCGGCCATATCCTTGCACAGCACTGGAGAGGCTAACATATTAATAAGTCATCAAACTGGAAAAACAAAGCTGTATATCCAGCAAGGTTTTTCAGACTTTTGATTAGACTGTCACTAACTGGTTAAAACATATCTGCTGCTAATATTTTCAATTACGTTCATATTTACTTATATAGAACTAAGAACAAAGAATAATAAATACACTTTAAATTTAAAAGTAAAATTGCAGAATGAGACTTGGAAACAGTGAGATAATATGTCATAGCATTGGATGAGGGACCACATATAGTTAATGGGGTACAGAGAGACTTGAAAAGCAGTAATTACAGAAGAGATATCAATGAATTTGGTATGAACTTGTAATTTGGTGTGGTGGCCCAAAGAGGCCAAAGTGATTTAAGGTTCCATACTCGGAGCAATCATGTTACAGATGAGGGTGATATTGGTTCCCTTTTATACAGCATTGGTGAGACTTCAGTCAGAATAGTCAATGCAGTTCTGTGCAATTCATTTCTCCGGGTCTCATGGCAGGGGCAGGTGATCTGTGAGAATATTCCAGAGGGGCTGGTGGTCCAAAAAGATGCCCAGAGATCCTTGGGATTTCACAACTCATTTCAGAACTCTTCAGTTTAGGAGAACCGTGCCATCTACCTCTCCAAGGTAGATCTGACTACCCCTGTAACTACCTCCACTAGGATAATGACACCAAATCTCTGTGTTCTCGAAACTCCACAAATGTTTGTTTACCCTAGAGCTCAGCTTAGGAGAGAGTCCAAATTAGCCTTTACAAACATTATTTACTGTAAGTTAATTGGCAATCAGTTATCTTAAGGTAAAAATTCTAATATAAACAAGCCCCATAAGTATTCTTTTGCAGCATTTCCTACATAATTATGTCCCTTCCATAGGTTTTTCTGTGATATATACTTTAACCTTCAATCAGTTTCCTGGGTTCTTAGGTGAGATTCACTAGTGTGAAATTTCTGGGATCTCATTGGCATCTTTTTAAAAAACATAGCCCCACATTGTAACTTTTCAGTCTTCAGCATCTGTTGCTAAATTAATTCTTCAGAAAAATTAGCAGAAAAATTGGAAGATGTATATTAGGCCCTGTCTACACAGGAAAATTGACTCAAATCTCTACTGTGGAATAAATTAGCATAGTGATTATTCCAGAATAGAGAGTTCACACATGGAGCTACTCTGAAATAGGTTATTCCAGAATAGCTACTACAGTAATTTTCCTCATGTAGACCAGGCCTTAGGTTACATGCATTCTCCTTTGCTGTTAACTTTTGGGTGTCCAACTTCTTCTTTCATATGGCTTGGGTAGGTAGCAACAACTACAAATTTATATCTAAGTTTGATAGCCAGCACATTGCCACTGCAATGAGCTGGTGAATGTCCTTCAGGCCCCTGGCAAAAGAATGAAGGGGACACTCATATATGATGTGCTCTATCATTTGTGCCTGGTGACCACAGTTGCATACAGGTGTTTGCCTCATTTTCCATTTAAAGAGGCTTTATCCAATCTCCCATGAAATGTCTGATGCAATACAATCTGCACCAGTCTTTCCAACATAAATCAAAACCCGGTGGTTCCTTGGCGGGGTCCACGACGAGCTATTTGTTTTGAGCGGTCAAAATGCTCCAAGTGACTCTCCATTGAGCCTCAGCATCAAAGTTGGGTGTAAGGGTCTTGATGCGGATCCACAGAGGGTTGTGGGATTTTAGTCTCGTCTTTGGCAGGTTCTGCAGGTCATGGTGCAGCGGGATCCTTGTGTTTGCATTGACATGGTTAAGAAAGCGAGATGTCTGAGCAGCTCTTCTAATCTGTGCAGGCTGGATGTGCGATAGGACCGGGAGCCAGTCGACTGGAGTTGATTTGAGCATCCCTGATGCTATGCACATAGCATTATTGAGTTGAGTGTCAAGGAGTTTAGTGTGACTGCTGTGAGACCACACTGATGCACAATATTCAGCCACAGAATATACCAAGCCAATTCTTGCGGTTCGTAAGATCCATGGTGCCCAACTTAAAACACATTAAAGAGGTCTTATTTTCATAAGGTGTGTGCTCAGCACGTTCTGAAAATCACACCCTTTTAACATCTGTGTAGTTGGGCACCCAAAAATTGAGGCCCCTAAAAGCACGAGTCAGTTTTGAAAACCATGACCAGTATAATTAAGACATCATTAAATGAGAAGATTAAAATATTAAAAGGCAAACAAACTTGTGCAGAGATGAGGAGTCTACACTGATCCTACAAGTGGGAGATATCAGTGACAGGTTGTAAGCTTTTAAATCCAAATGCTATTCTAGGTCAGTTACCAGGCATTATTTCCTGTTACCAGACAGTCATCTCAGGTTTATTTTCCAGACAATATATATTTTTATTTTAGGCAAAATTTCTAACCAGTGCTGAATACAGCTCGCTTGCTTGGAGTTAGAGGCAGAGCATTGTGATTATTTATACAGTGCTCATGTTGTATTACGTATAAACAAAAAGTAAGGTGCCTGCCTTAAGCAGCCTACAGTCCAGATTAGACATAATACCGCAAGGGATGCCAATAAATAAATGCTGAAGGAAAAAAACGGTGGTAATAGCAATGAAAGTTCATGAAATATTCTTACTGGGTTACAGTCACTTCACCTTCATAGAGCCCAGGCAATTTGTTCCTTGTGCATGCGAAGTGCAGGAATGCTGTGCAGGTCTAGGTCCCTTCTTAGGTTGAATGGAAAGTGAGTGTGGAATGGGGGAAAGGTGGTGGTACTCTTCCAAGCTCAGCCCATAAAATAAACTTTGCCTACATTAGTTGCCAAAATGAGGCACTACTCACTGTTGATTGTGCAGTTACTCAATATATGGTCACATTGTTGCTTAGCTCCCTGTGTGCTGGTGTGTCAATGCAACAGCTCCCTCTCTGGCCAGGCAGAGTGTTGCACCAGAGGTCACTGGTCTGGTGGGGCAGTCAGTCAGTCCATCTTTCTTGAGTCCCACTGGGGCATGTGGGTTTTCTCCTTATTCCTGGTGGGGTCAGCTGGTCCTGGTACCCAGGATCTGGAAACCTCCTCCGTTCTAAAGTCTCTCCGGGAGTTGGTAGGGGAACCCAGGCCTGCCCAATCCACTGTGTTCCAATTCAAGTTCCTTAAGCCAGACTTGCAGAATCAGGACTCAGTAATTCTGGTTGTGCCCTGAGCTCCTTTCTAACTCCCCTGGTTTCTGTAGGCTCTTCATCTCTTGGTCCGGTTGTCCCTTCTCAAGGTGCTGTCTCTCAGCAGCTTCTCAGCAGCTTGATGGCAGGAGTTCCCTTCTCCAACCTGTTGTTCCTCTGGCAGCTGCCCCAGTTCTCTTCTACTTCCCAATTCTCTTATCCTCCCAGCTGCTTTGAGGCTACCAAACAGCATTGGCCAGCAATATGCTCATTAACTCCTTGACTGCTGGGCCAACATGGTGTATATACACTCTATGACACTTGCCCTTGGAATGTCCTTCAGAATGGGTTTGGCTTCTTCGTGGTTGGAGTGAAAAAAATAAGCAGTGGTGTCTCCCAAACTCCAGCTACAAGTGGCACCAAAATGAGATGTTACTTATAGTAAATTGTGCAGATCTGTGACCCTCCTTGTCTTTTTTCCATGAGGAATTAAATAGTTAGCAAAGATTATTGTGAATGGGCATCTGAGTTGACCCCTCACTGATGAATGGGGCAGTTCATATCACTCTGAGCTATTGCTTCGGGTTCTCTTTAGTCTTACATAGACCTCTCTGCATCAGTTAACCTTGGAAAAATGAACAGTGTTTCTTCACAACCGTAACAGTGATAGTCTTTATTTTTTATGAAAGCTGAGATTCTGGGGAACAAGATAGTTGATTCAGAGAGGGGGCAGTATGGTGTATGGGTGCATACCAGCTGGCCATGGCTCCCTCATACCAAGACTAGAATGTGGCACTGCAATGTGGCTGAGGCTGCTACTCCATGCTAAGTAATAGCTGTAGCCCCTTCAAGTAATAGCTGTAGCCCCTTCAAGAGATCTGAGTAGCATTATTGGATCTGCATATATGCATAAAGGCCTGTCCTAGTGCACTGACAGTAGTTGTCTCCTCCCCTGCTTAGGCAAGTGAACCCTTGTCATACAAGAAACCACTGTGCGTCACTGTACCTGTGATCCCTATGCACATATGCAGAATCATTGTGAGACCCTGGTCCCATTGAAGTCAATGGCAAAGCTCCCATTGGAGCTAGGATTTCACCCGTTAGATCTGAGTGATGCCTTACACTGACCTTCCTCCCTCCCCCTGGCTGATTTTTACTAATTTTTTATTGAAATACAAATCTGCATATATACCAGAAGGCCCCAATCCAGTAATGACACCACATGGGCAGGTCCCTGTGTCTGTGCAGGTTTCCAGTGAAGTCAAAGGGGCTCTGCATAAGTGCAGGGGTTTGTACTCATGGAGTTCATTACAGGATTGAGGCTTAAAACAGCAACTTCATCCTTGCCAGAGTAATCAGAGCACAGATATAACTTTTGTCTGTTTTTTCCTTAGCTTTAATTATAGCAGACTAGACTGACGCTTTTAAAAGTTTTAAAATCTTGCTCAGAGTAAACAAGGGGCCAAAAACCACAAACTGCCTTGAGCTGATTAAGAAGATGTCTGACTTAGCCCCATAGTTCCTCTTAGTTCAGCTTACCAGTGCTTCTGATTTCATATTTTAAATGTTTTAACACTGATGAAGGCAGTAAGATTTTTATACTCAATTCTTTTGTCTCTACACGAGTAGTTCATGGCTGGTGATAAATATCCAAGATCCTTAGTAATTAAAACTGTGTTCATTTTACCATATGGGAAGATTAAACCAAACAATGTGCCCATTTTGCTAAGATGTTATTTCTGCATTCAGTAGTTTTTCACGGAGATTAAGATTACAATAATCAGTGTTTACTGTAAACCTCTTTGCATTCTCTAGCTTCATGTTCATGCAGTTCTGTCAATGAAAGCTTTTTATTTAGGAGGAAAGATTAAAGTTTGAAGAGTTTTTCAAAATGAGACATGCACCTATGCTTATTTACATAATCAAACAAAAAAATGTAGTGGAACATTAGTAACATGAATTGACAAATGCAAAGAAACTCACATTTAAGGCTTCTACTATAACCTTCTTTTATACTGTTTTCTCTCAAGTCTCGCATGCCGTATATGCTCCTGTGCCAACTTGTCAGTTAGCTACTTCCTTACCCCTTTAATTCTGGCTCCATTACCATTTTCAGCCAATGTTACATTTTCAGTATTTCTTGAGCATATTTTTGTGTGTGAATAAATTTCCTTTATAGGAAATTATAATGGAATCTTTGAAGCAAAAGACTGCAACTGCAACAACTTTGGTGCTGCTGCTGCACATGTGCGCTAAGTCTTGTCTTACCTATGTGATCTTAGAGTGAGAAGTCTAGTAGCTTTCTACCCATTCTGTTCTTCAAGGCTTGCCCATTTGTAGTCCAAATTCACTGCTGGAATAAGCAGATACAACTATATCAAAGCTTTGAAAATTCAGGTTTAGATTGGTACCTTAACTATACCATATAAAGTTATTGCCAAAAAATACTTCTAATATCAACTCTTTCACCAACCAACCTTTTTGCTACCTCTCTTGCCTCTTTTCCTGAGCACCTGTTTCCTGTCAGTTAAAGATGAACATCTGGCACCAATGATGCTTTATCCTCCAGCCTCATACAATGCATCCAATGAAAAGTGAAGGTGAGATTCCAATTGTTTTGTTCCTCCAGGGTATGTTAGGGATATGTCTTAGTTGAAGGAGGAATGGAGGGACCTCATGCTGCTTCCTGTAACTAAAGCTAAACCTCACCTTAAACAAGGGTTTGGTGCAATATTTCAAGGAATAATTCCTTTCCAATGCACAAGGAGAGTGTGAACCCTTCAATGTCCGTTAGGATGATGCAGCCTACTCCTTCCTACCCCTTAACTGGCTCACTCCATGAATGAGGGATGGGGCCAGACCCCGGCTTCTTTTTCACTTCATTTGGAAGTATGGAGGACCCATCCCAGCACAAAGATACTCCTTGAATGCACTTAAGTGCTTAGGTGGATAAAATAGTCCTTGCACTCTCCACAGAACACAGGAACTGTGACTGTTCCTTGCACAAGCCGGCATGGGGAAGGGGTCTTACTCCTATTCTTTCCTACTGTAACTAACATAAAGGCCCAAGACAGTCTGACTCTTTTTATATTCCAAGTTATATATGCTCACCTCGGTGACTATAAGTTCCTCGACACTTTGAGCTGGAGGTGTTGCTCTGGGTGTCCTTAAGCCTCTGACTGCCAGATGCTGGGTTTGGATGACTGGGGATGGATCACTTCATAATTACCCTGTTCTGTTTATTCCCTCTGAAGCATCTGGCATTGGCCACTGTCGGAAGACAGGATACTGGGCTAGATGAACCATTGGTCTGACCCAGAGTGGCCATTTCTATGTTCTTATTTGCTACATTTTACTCCTGTTCACCCTGCCAACCAATACATCTATGGGAGAGTGAGTTGGTACATCAGTGTAATTGTTACTAAGGGCTAACATCCTGCAACAAGAGAGGGTGTTGAGTGCCTGTCAGGAGGCACTCATTGCCATGGTGGATATAGCCCTAAATTCTAATTTCAAAATCTTATTACTAATGTTGTCACAGCTAAGAGAACACAGCTTGCATTTCAGATCCCAAGTTGAGTTTGCAGGATTGGCAATAGGGACTAAAAGTATTACTTGCAAAACGAGAAAATTTGATATGGAAGTTATCAATAGCTGACAAACATAGAGTCCCATTATTCCATTTTTAGATATCCTTTTCAGAATATAATTTCACTTTAAGCCTTAACCTGTGAAGAAACATTCCTATATTTAGAAGGCCTGATTTTTTTCAGTGAAACTGATATTTGAAACCAGTGAAAAGACTTGTCACTTCCTGCTAACCAATGTCAGCAACTAATCTTATCATGTTAATGTAGAAGGACAGTCAAGTGACTTGCCTTAAATTTGTTGTGATTGTAGTGTATTTATGAAAAGCGAAAGCAAACAACTGCTTATAACAAATGTTCAAATGCTCATTGTTTACATGAATAGTTTTAAGAACAAGGCTAATGTAAGTAGACACAGATTAAACTCTTACATTTACAGCATGAAAATCATACTCTTTATAAATAATTTTTTAAAAGATCAATATTTTGAATAAACATTTCATTCCAAATGCCTTTACTATATTAGGTAAATATATATAATTTGCCATATTCCAACTTTAAATACAAATGAACAGAATAGGATATTTTCATATGAGCGTATTATTATTTTATACACTTCTACAACACTTGAACAAAAAAATAATCCACATAAGACAATGGTTAACCAAGAGTAAACCATTTTAAATTATGTTCAGTGTCTGTTCTATAGCTAATTTGGATGTAAATGTCTTTAACTTTTGAGCAAGCTATTTTAATTAAAACAAAGTTTAAAATAAAAAGTCCAATATTGTTTTTTTTCAGGGGAAGAAACATAATGTTTATGCTTGTAAACTTGAGCTCTCTACAAATGATACACTGTGTCTGATGTTTATTTTATTGTTTAGCTGAAGCCCTTGCATTAATATATAATCTGAAAACTCTTAAGGCCAAATTCTGGCATTAGTTACTCACACAGGGTTTCATTTGAGTTCAACAAAAGCCCTATGAATGCATGTGAGGGCAGAACTTGGATCTTAATTTGCTTTGCTGAGCAAAACAAGTTATGTCTGTGTGAATCGTTATCCCCTTTGGCTCCCGATTGGTCGGAATGGGTTGTAGAAGCTGGGATCTGAACAAGGCAGCAGAGCAGGAACAGGATAAGAAGGCAGGAATCAGGAACAAGGCAAGGCTCAGGAGTCATGCAAGAAGGTGGGGTCAAATGTAGCAACCAACAAGGAATTAACCTAATTGCTCAGAAAACTTCCTGTGCCTCTTTCCAGCCTAAATAGCAAGTGTGAACCAATAGGAGAGGCCAGACATCTCTTCCAATTGCAAGCTTCTGGGTGGTTTCAATGTGAGATAGGGTCCTCTAGCCCGCACTCCCTGGTGGTACCAGAAACCTTCTTGGGTGGTGGCTACAATCTGAGGACTACCTGGGGACATGTGGACCTAGGTTTCAGACCTGTGATCCCCCACTCTTGCTCAGAAAAGGAACACAAAATGCAGCCATGTCATCTTAGAAAGCATGTCAGATTAGTTTCTGCTAACTTTCTTGACCACATGTGGTAGTCAAAGAACAGTCAAAGAACAGACCCAATGATAAGGAGCTTTTCTGACCAAAATCACCAGTTGACCCAGCTTGACATTTGAAGAGTAACAGATTTTCCACAGCTTTTTTGAAGTCAACTTAACACCACTAAGAACAAAAGAGGAATGAAATTTCATAGTCTTGCTCCAGTGTCATGGCTCTGGTGCTCTGCTATTCTTCAGCAGAATACTGTGCCCCTATGTGGTGTTGTTCGCCTCACACTAAATTGGTCAATGTCTAATTGAACTTGACGATGCGCATCATCACAGGCATCCTGCACCCCACTCCTATTCCACGGCCACCGGTTCTGAGCAACATAGCCCCTCCACACATTCATCGCAGAGAGTCAACAGCCAGACTTGTGGAAAAGCTACATGCCAGTCCAGGTCTCTCACTGTACACAACATTTTCAGTCACCCCAGTGCATGAATTACGTTGAAGCTTCCATTGTAATCTCAACCGCCAGATCGGAATCTGTCAGCAGGACCCTATGGCGTGATGCATGGTCAACTAAAGACATTTAGAATGGTTTCCTTGTCACTGATCCAACTGTTTGACCACTGGGATTTGACCCGCCACGTCACCTTTAGACTCGCCTAACAAGTTCTGAACTGGCCAAGGAATAGGCGCAGCCAACCGCTACGCATGGGGTCTGTGCAATGACTCGCTTTGTCACTGTGGTCTGCGTCAGTCAGTGGTGCATATTGTTGAATACTGTCAACAAACCAGACTTCATGGTGGCCTTAGGGCCCTTCATTCTGCTGATGAAGCTGCCATTGGATGACTTGGCAAGCAACGCAAACACGAGAAGGAGAAGGAGGAGGAGAAGAAGAATTATTTCATGACAATCTAACAAACTCAAAACCAGGGAAGACGTGGTGAAAAATAATTTAATTGCAAATATTTTGCTCAGCTTTACCTGTTGAGCTGTTTTCCATGACTTAGTTTCAGACCAGTTCAGATGCACACCCAGGCGGCATATTGTCAAGTGGCAGAAGTGGCATCACAGAGTTGCCTTGTTTGTTTTTTCATCTATGCGAGGACTGAAGTGAAGAAGAACAAACAAGATCCAGAAGATGAGGGCTCTGAGGAGATCATGACAAATCATAGATGGAATTTGCTACCACATGACTAGCTGAACTCAGAGGAATACCCCACAGTCTATACTGTTGGAATGAAGCCACCAAAATCAATTTTTTAAACAAGAAGATTCGGTGCAAAATCTGTTAATACTAGGATGCCTAACCTGCTGAGGCATCTTACTAGGTGAAAGGAGAGGCAGGTAATCTAGCTTATGTGGTGGCTGCTGGGCCATCTCCAGATGGATGTTTTCTCCTGCTCATGACTTCAGTGGCAGTTGCACACATACAACATCTTGCCATAGCAGGTCCCAGATTCTTCATATCTGTTTATCTTAACTCCAAAGGAATTACAAGCTCTGTGAAGTGGTGAAATCTTCTATATTCTTGCTTGCTCATCCCCTAAACGAACAAAATGAGAGTTTAGATCACAAAGTTAATGTCAGCTTTCTCCTCTTTGCTTTCTGAATGCTCTGATTACTAATTGGTGCAAGGAAGGGTAATTGTTGTCTCCATTCATCCCCCGCCCTTTACTTTAGTAGAACTACATTTTGTTCAGAACTTTTTTTAATGGTTGTAGCTAACAAGTTGTTACCTTAATAAGCAAGAGTTCCCAACAGTCACAGGAAGACTAGTTTAGCTTCATCAAGGTTAAGTTTTATAAACTATTTAGAAATAATTTTCCAGCTTCTAAATACAGAAATGAAAACTGATTTTGCATGTTTATTCTTCCTGTTCATAAAGACTGTTCTAATAGATTTTGTTAATTCTGCTATGATTCTGTTGCTTTAAATCTTTCTTCTATATTCCTGGGCTGATTTAGTGCACAACTTAAAGTTTAATGTTACTAGATCATTTACTGCAGCTTTACAGATGGTATTTCAACCAGAGTCTGTGGACTGAGTCCTGTCCCCACATACGATACACTATTGTGCTAGCATAAACATGGATATTGATACAAAGTCAGTGAAAACAGACTCTAAAAGTAACTCTGTGCTTCTACTCTTAAATTCAGTGGCAGCAAGTTTCTTCTTAGATTTCAAATGCTGACTGTACATTATTTGCATAGTGCTGAACTTTAGCTCCTTATTTTGTTAATCATGTTCATCAGTATTAGTAAAACAGTCATTAGAGTTAAATTTATTTTTACGTCATTCTCAGACCCCCACCCACATTAATTTGGCTATTTTTAATTTCTGATTTCTCTCAATAAGATGCTTTGCAGAATTCACAAAATTACTCAGTGCTATTAATGTCTTAACCTTTGTTGTTTATAAAAGTTTAGAAGGTCTATTATAAATTGGGGGTAAGTGCTTGTGATACGCACAGCACAATTTGGCTGAAGTGGTCCCATTTTACTGATAGTCCTTCTTTGGATAGTTTTAGAAGAAGTGCCTGGCACCAGCATGCTATTAGGCTGTAATTAGTGTAACTAACAACTAATATGAAAGAGCAGAATAGAGGTCGCCATAAGACTTCAAAGGTCTTAACAGGTTAAGGTTGGAGGGCAATCTATCCCCTTGCTTAATCTGTTGCCATATCTGGTGAGATTTGTTAAAATCTTCAGCGACCTCTAACCTGGAGGTGTTGCTCCCTCATAATTTACTGGTCGCATGCCATATTCTTTATTCCCATCTGTTTAGATGAGCATGAGTCTTGGTGAAAGGCAGCTTCATTTTAGAGTTCATGTACAAATGTGCACAGATTATCAGCTTTTTAACGCAGATAAAAGATTATGGTTTAAACTGCTTTAATGTTCTTGTCCTGCCAGCTTTGGACTACAGTGAAATAGTCGTTTTGCTATGCTGTGAAACATAATTTGTAGATGGCATTTAATGTATAATGTAGGAGTAGTTTTAAAATGTAACTATTAAAATAAATCAGTGATTGTGTAATTGATTCTAACAGATACTGAATATTATGAGTTATATGAGATGCTTCCCTAAACCTAATTGCCCAAGGATAATTTTGTTTGTGATTTCATTGAACACTAATGCTCTTTGAGGATAAATACACAACATAAGAATAATCTTACCGTGTTTTCATATGTGGTTCTTAACCCCTCTCTCTCAAGCATCTGACAATGGGTTCTCCTTGATTACACCTGGCCCTAACTGAAAGCTAGTCCAGATGGAAGGCTAAGTACCCCATCCTTTCTTGTTTTGCTCCTTATCGTTTTGCCTTCTAAGCAAATGTGGTGCTGTTCCTTCAGATGGAAGGTTCTAGAGAACCCCTCTAAGGCTACAGACAGAGGATCCCATGGCTTTCACCTTCCACCTTTTCCCTCTCTAGGTCCCAACACCACACTTTCACGATGAGCCTGAGCACAGGTCTGAGGACCAAGATATCTGAGGCCACTTAGGCAAAGTGGTGCACAGCAAGGTACTTGACTGGCCCAAAACTAAGCTTAGTTTTAATTACCTTTTAAACTGATTAGGGCAATTTAAAGGACAGAGAGACTGAGTGAGAGGAAGAGACGGAGCAGGCTGATGTCAGATTTGAAGTTCACCAGAAAAAAAAAATCTTACAAGGATTTCACAAGCAATGACACTAAGGATAGTATTTGGAAAATCTTTTTCTTTCAAGACTATCTTGCGATTAACTATGGGAGTACTACATCAAAGCTACACTGACTTCAAAGCTTAGAACCACTTACAGTTTGCAGCTATTACTAAAACATACCACTTCACCCTGCCAGCAACTCATCTTAGCTAAGTTACACCATCTACCTCCTGGCCTCTGTTTTGTATGGAGGAAAAAAAACTTTGTAAATTAAATATTGCTTTTCACACTGAACTAATGTCAAAGTAAGAAACAAAAGCATTAAAAGGAGATATTAAGACTCTAAAGATTTAGGGTCAAACTCTAGATAAGCAGCATGTGTTAAGTAAATTTTGCCATAGCATTCTAGCCCAATTCACAAATCCACAAATAAAAATGAGCAAGCTATTTAGACAGTTATTTAGACAACAGAGCCAGAGGTTACCTATCCAGCACAAAATCCTGTAAAGCAGCTCTTGGCTAATGGACAAAGTTAATACTGTGGTAACTTGGCACAAGTAGAGTGCTCCTTGAGCTCAATGATACATGCAGCTCAGACACCAGGTATCTTACAATATCAGTCCGAGGCCATATTCTGTAGTGATTAACTACACTAGCTGATTTTTTTAGAGATATGCAATGTTGCACATTCATGTACTATATACAAGAGCAGTGTGGTGCTGTTGGGCATTAATAATCATTTATTGCTGTAGTTTTTTTTCTTCTTTATAAACTGGAGAAATTGAAGAAGAGAAGTTTGAATATTTGATATTTTTGAAATTCCTGCAACAACTCATCTGCAATAGTAGGTCTATACTACATCCTCTGTACTGAAATAAGGTTACAATGTACTGAAAATGTAATTTATTGCAGCATTAATACTATTCAACACTTAAAATTGTTACATTGTTATTTTCTGATTGGGAGTTTTATGCCTAGGGTTTTTAAAATGGTACATTAATTTCTGTATAAAATTTGTCTTGTAAATGACATATTAACAGAATGTTAGGAACAAGTGTGATTCTTTGAGTGTGCTTTATATAACAGTTTATATGTTCAGTACAGATCAGTGACATGCTCTCTAGAGCTAAGTGCCATTAATCCATTTACAGCTGCTCATTGCAATGAAGAGAAATTACCAGTGAAAGAACTGATCGTTCTCTTGTTAAGGAGAATTTCTCTGCTTCCATGTATTGTTCTGCTTTTATATTTTGAATATATGTTTGGTGCCTTTGCAAATGTTTAAAGTGACTCTTTTTACTTAAAAAGAGAGAGTTTGGCAACAGTCAGCAGTTCTGAATCTTTTGGCTTGTGTCCAACTTGCTGGTTGTTTTGCCACACTTTGTTCCACATCACTGAATTTAGAAGGCAGAAGTGGCACAGCTCTGCACTGACCTATTGGTCATGACCACTCCTACCTCATTCTGAGCATTTTCATCCTAATCTATTTGCCCAAATAATGTAGTTCTGCAGCAATAAATGAAGATTTAAAATACAGAGGCAGTTCACATATTGTTTCAGAAGGATGATGTTTTCCAATAGATGTAAATACATGAATTATAATGTAACAGAGTCAGTTGAAAAAGATATTGTCTTTAAAGAGTTGACATATGAAAAGAGAAAACAGGAATTTACTTTTAAATTTGAAATATGTATGGCAATTGTATGTTCTTTCTAAAGAACGTGTCTTTGCTTTAGAGATATAAGGGGGTGGGAGCTTCCTGACTGGCTGATTATGCAATCAAAATGTCAGAGTATTTGAAATAAATTGTTATTATAGAGTCAGGTAAGACTTCATCTCTGAATTTATATATTTCATTCCATTGTAGATTTTTTTTCTTAACGAATACATTTCTCTGCAATAAATTGTTCAGAGAATGAACAGCAGAGTCATTTGAGGTTCATTGAAAATATAGGAGGACATCATGTTTCCTGTCCTTTTGTTAAACTTGGCATATTGATTTTTTGCACAGCTTGCAGCACAGAAATGTGATCTACAGCTATGGCAAGGCAAGCTAACCACATGTGAATTTGTTAAGTACTGCTGGATTAGCAGGAATCGTCAGACTGTGCAAACACAGCGACTTGATTTCCTCTGTAACTCTTTATTTATGACTTAATCAATTAAAATAATAAGTTTTGATTTTCTTAATCATAAATAAATTAATAATCACAAATCATCTACAGAAGTCATTTTTTCCCCATGCTCACTAATTCCCATGAAGTTAGCACTCTCTCAGTAACTCAACTGCAGTGTTAAACATGCAGAACTTGAACTGAATTTGAGGAGAAAATGTGTAAAAATGAAGATTTGACAAATGTTTGCTAGTGTTTTTTTAAATTTGTCCATGAAATTAATAAAGACAAGGTATGTTTCTTAAATAACTTTCAGGTTTTAATTTTAAATTGTCATTACTTTTCTCTGTGTATTCCTTTCCTGTTTAATCTTTTGTTCCCTTTATGTTCAAAGATAGTAAGATTATGGAAGCTACTGATGCTGCAGAGTGTATTTAAATTTCGTTACGGTATAGCCTTGTGGAAAGAGCTCCTCTGATGTGAGGCTGGTTTGCTCTTCTCTCTACATTATTAAACCTCCTTAAACACATCCATTATACGATTCACCTTCCTTGACTTCAAAGAACACAGCAACTGTGTATAGAGGATGAACTGTAACTCTATAGAGTGGGTTACCTGTGGTTTCTTAGAAATGTTAATGTATTATCTATCGTGTTTATAAAGTTCTCTGTTTGCTATTGGATGTTGAGAAACCATTCTGAAATTTTAGAATCAAACTGATCAAATGTCCAAGGCAAAGAAAATGATTAAGGACATATTAGAGTTTGGCATCATTGTCATCTGTCCTTTGAAATTGTTTCTTTAAAATAAATCTCTAAAAAATGTTAATGTAAAAGGTTACGAAGTGGGAAAACAAAGTTGCTATGATTTTTAAGGGATCTCTGTGTGCCTTCTGACTGAAAATCATCTTGACTAATACTGGCCTTATCGTTCAGAGTTTATTGGAAACTAATCTTTTCATAATATTTGGAATAAGCTAAAACCTGACTTGCTCATCTCATGAAAAAGGTCAAAACAGAGAAGAAAGTGCCACTGGTTTGTGTTAGGTGACACTGTGCCCTGCTTGTCTAATTTGATTACACAAAGCCACTGAAGCCCCGGGCAAAGCTGATTTTAGCTATAATCAGCTTCTTAACCTTTTGAGAACTAACGTAAACACTACCTACCAGTGGTTAATTATGTTGCTGAGTTACATACAACAATGTGCAAAGGTAAAAGTGTGCAAGTACAGTAACATATGTTGTGACAAAATTTAACAAGATTATTTAAAGGGATTACAACAGCCTACTTTCTGTCTGTGCTTTTTGAATTTTTTTCTAAAAAAAAAAAATTAAAGATGGGTTATAAGGGCGAAAGTTCGATATTAAGCATAGTTTTCCTGTTATAATCCTGGCTGATCTTGGATTCCACTTACAAATGCAGAAAGGGGTTAAATACTGGTAATGCAGATGTGATCTTGGATTTGCCACTTTAATCTGAAATTATTTCAATTGCATTATAAATGTTTATATATGATAAATTATATACATATAGTCATGCCATTATTAGCTCCTGTCAGAATGTTTTGTGAGCTGTTTGGGCAAAAGAATAGAATATAATGCTCTAATTAGAAGAGAAGCACCTGTATCTATACATGAATGTAAATGGATGTGTCCTGGGGTAACTTTATGGTGTAAATGGTCCTCTCCCATGTGATATGTGTGACAATCACAAAGTTGAGATGAAAGACTTATGTCATAACTAGAGCTATGCAAAACACACTGATTGGGTTATACAGTCCCAGAAGAACTCTTGCAGTTTTGGATTAGCATGAACTTGAAAACTTGTAGCAAACCTCAAAGTACATGGCATTGACTACTGCAGTCAGCCCAGGACCTCCCTGAGAAGCCTGAAATCACCAATCTCCCTCTTTTGATGTATTTGGGGTAGCAGTCTGGTCCGTGCATGGATCTTCTGGGACTGGCTAACTGGACTGTTTTTCTTTTTTTGTCTTTGTGGAAGGTAAATTGAGCCTGCTACTTCTTAATCCCAGTACCTTGAGGTGAGCAGAAGGAATTTAAATACTTCCACTCATCCTGCTTTCACCACTGACGGCTCTTACCTCGTTGTGGACAGTATTCCCTATTTCTGTAATGCATTCAGGAAAGCATCAGACTACAGAATGAAATAAAGATAGTCAGCAACAGGAACAGAAATAGTGTTTACAGTTCTGTTGTTGCTAAACTGATGATGTGAAAGAATTGGGCAGGCAGCTCACTCCCCTAAAGCAATTGGGGATTAATATGAGTTTATTTTGCTGGCTCCTTGAAAGTTCAAGATGGGAATGAACAGGCCATCCAGCCACCCTGGAGATCCTGGAAGGGGAGAGGTACAGATGGCCAATCTCTGAGTACACTAGGAGGGGAATAGTGATTACAAACCACTGGATCTTCCTTCCAGTGTGTGAGGAGGGAGCTGGAAAGCTGGCTGAGTCCTCTTCGAGTTTCATCCAAACCTCTATGAGTTTCACTTTCTAAACGGAATGTGAAACCAGCTATGCTGGTGGCTCTTAAAATGTGTCAATTTTCTGAAATAACTAAATAAGTTTTGTAGTTTAATTACTTCTGTACTTATAGTATTCCATGTATTTCTTGTAGTAAGTAAGTAAGTTCAAGGGAATGCTAGTGGTACAGGTGTAACCTTGTTTATTTACCTTAAATTATGTTTCCAAAGGTTTCACATAGCATTTGTTTTGGTTTTGCAGGTTTCACACTGCTATCGTTCTAATCAACTAACCAACTCCACTGTAACCTTTATTTGGTGTGTGTTGGAGGAAAAAACATCATTCAAATATTTGTTGCATATTTAATATGAATGAATTAAATCATTCTGAATTTTCTATAATATTTGTCACTAAAGTAAATAGACATTAATATTCTGTAGAGAAAGGACATTATGGATGTCAATTTCCATGTGTATGCATATTGAGTAAAATGTAGGCTCAGCTTCTCTGTTCTGTCCAACCTGTGCTCAGTGCAGCTATCGGGATTTGGAAGAAGAATCTGACTTTGAGTCATCTTTGCATCTTCTGTATTCTAGCCCTGGTCCCTGATCTAAATTAGAACAAACTTAGGGCTGCTCAAACATACGGTCACACATTGGGGTGTAGGCCGTGTGACCTAGTGGTTAGAACAGGAGTCTTGCCTAGTGGTTAGAGCAGACTCAGCGGGCAGAACTAGAACCATGGTCAGAGAAAAAGCCAATAGTCAGCCAGGAGTTCTGAGGAAGATAGGGACGAGGGCTGGAATGGGAGCAGGCATTGGTTGGAGCAAGGGTCTATACAGGGATCAGGAGCCAGGTCTGCCACACCTGTGGGTGTGGAATGCATTGAAGATTAAATGGTGATCTCTTGGCTTTTCTGTCCAATCAGGGAGCACACTCACTTAGTGAAAGTTTATTGTGCCCAGGTGAGCCCATTGACTTGCTAGGCAACTGGGCCCAGAGCCAGCCGAGTTCCTGACAGTACCCCGTCCCCCTTCTAAGGGCTCCTCCTAAAGCCTCTTGGACCTGCTTGCCGGGATATGTTTGGAGAAATTCCTGCAGGAGATAGGGAGTCTGAGCATTTTCTTCTGATTCCCAGGTTAACTCCTCTGGCCTGTACCCATTCCAGTGTATCAGATACTGGAGCTTCCTCCTGACGTATTGGAAGTCAAGGGCCTGATGGACTTTGTATTCCTCCTGCCTATGGACAGTTAGTGGTGGTGGAATATGGTCTACCCAGTCAGGAAGGAGTTGTTCACAAAAAGTTCAAGGAGAGAAAGATGAGAGGTGGAGTGAATCTTGAGGGATTCTGGGAGCTGAAACTTGAAGGCCACTGGGTTTATTTGCTCAATGATCCAACAAGGACCCACGTTTAGGTCAAGCTTGGGCGAAGGATGGTCTATTCTCAGGTTCCAAGTTGAGAGACAAACCTTATCCCTTTCTGCAAGATAAGGGGCAACCTGTCACTTTTGGTATGCGTAACTCTTATAAGTTTCTTTAATAGCAAGTAAGCGCTCTTTGAGTTCCTGGTGTATTTGCTGGAGGTGGAGGACTAGGTCCATAGCTGCCAGGATGGCAGAAGTCCAGATGGAATCAGGGTTGGAAAAAAAAATTTTTTTTTTTTTTAAGAATGGGGTCTGTTGGGTTGAAGCATGGGTTGAGTTGTTGTATGCAAACTCAGCCAGAGACAGCAGTGGGTACCAATCATCCTGATGGAAATTCAGGAAACAGCGGAGACATTTCTCCAGGGTCTGATTGACTCTTTCAGATTGGTGATCAGTGTGAGGATGCTAGATCGTTGAGATGAGGGCCTTGGTGATGAGAAGGTGAAGAAATTGCTTCTAGAATCAAAAAACAAACTGAGTCCTTGATCCAAAATGATGCATGTCAGCATGCCATGATACTGAAAGACATGCTGTGGGAAAACTTGTGTGGTTCCATGAGCAGAGGGCACAATGTAGCAGGGAATAAAATGGGCCATCTTGGTTAGGACGTCCATTACAGTAAGGATAATTGACCGTCCTTGGGAGCATGGTAACTCCATTATAAAGTCCCTTGAGACTGGGAAACAAGGACGCAGAGGTATGGAGAGGCGCTGAAAGAAGACTCACAGTTTCTTAGTTAAGGCACAGAGGCACTTGACCTAACATAGTTTTTAACATCAGTTCATAGGGCCAGCCACCAGAAGTATCTAGAGATCAGGTTCTAGGTTTTAAATTGGCTAAAATGTCCTGCTGTTGGTGAGTGATGGCACAGCCTTAGCTCCTGAAGCAGGGAGTTGCTCTCAGGATCCATTTTACACCAGAATTATTCCCCAGAGATCATTTAAATTGGGTAGAGCAGTGGAAAAAGACAGATTGCAAAGGAGAGGTGGGCTCAGAGAGTTTGGTTACAGTGTCCTATTCCTCCATAAGAAAAAGAACCTGCAGACTATCAGTTTGAGTATTGGATTTCTGGGCCAACAGTGGCGACCCTAGACATACGCAAACTGGGCAGCTTCCTATGTTGCCCACACAGGGAATGCCAAATCCCCTTCCTTTCCTTGTTTCTGTGTATCTCTCCTTCTTGTAACAGTGTTGCTGTACTGCTGAGCACAGCAGGACAACTTGTGGCTAGCCACAGGCAGCAGCTGCTCCCAATCTCCTGCTGGCTGTCAGCCCTTCTTCCTCTTAGCTGCAGCAGGTTGTGAAAGTGCTCATTGCTCCCTGCTGCTGACAGGCCTCACATGCTATACGAGGAGCATAACAGTGCAGTTTCCACCCCTAGAACTAACAGGATCTTCTGGTTGGTCCTGACCCAGAACAGAAGGTGGAAGCCTGAAGGAGAGGAGAGAAGCTGGGAAAAGGAATTTGGAAAGAGGAGAAGGAAAGCTTGCCAAGTCTCATTATTTTATCATGAGTCTTACAATGCTTGGTGATTTTCTTAAGGCCGCAGCTCCTGGAGTCATGTGATTACATGAGAATCTCAATTTACATTAAAATAATGAGTTGGTAGTCCTCATGGTTGCAGAGAATAGGTTGAAAATGTAAACCCTTAAAGGCTCAAAACCCAGAAGGAAAATAAAATGAATCCCCAATTCTAGTGTTTTGTAAAAGTTCATGACTTTAAGCCATTCTCATAATTTTTTGGAACATGATTCATGATTTTCGAAGACACAAGCAAGTACAATACAGTACAGCAGCGCAGAACTGGTCAAATAACACAAAAATAGTGTGGAAATATTTTTGTGAATATTTATAAAAGTTGTATGTCAATAAAAATGGTGAGTTTAGTTTTCTGTTATTTATCAGGTAATATTATTAATTGTTTGGGCAATATTCAGAGAGCTGCCAGGTATCTATAATAATGTTGTCAAATCCCCAAGTTTGACTGATTTTCGCACAAATAATATTTTTCCAAAATCTGCACCAGAAGGATGTTTTCTTCTTCAAGTGATGGTCCCTCGTGTATTCCACTGAGGGTTATACATGCACACCATGTACTTGGAGTCAGAGAGTTTGAAAGTAGTGTCCATTGGTCCACACATGTGCCTCAACTCATCTCATGCTTCCATCTGAGGCAATAAAGGGCAGGGTAGAGCAACTGCATCTCCAGTTCCTTCCCACAGCCACATGGTCTGGGTTGGAACCTTCAGTGTCCTTGTCTCTGACACAGTTCTAAAAGTATAGTTGTAAATAGTTTTATCAGTTTTAACTGTAGTTTTATTAGTGTTATACCTCTACCCCAGGGCTGGCGCTTCCAGTAGGCGACCTTTAGGCGGTCGCCTCGGGTGGCAGGATGTGGGGGACGGCATTTTGCCGCCTCTGCGGAATTTCGGCAGCGAGGGGCTTCTTCTGGTCCGGGGCATTGGCGGAAATTCGGTGGTGGATCCTTCACTCGCTCCGGAACCCGCTGCCGAAGTGCCCCAAAGACCCAGAGTGGAAGGACCCCGACCACCGAGAATGCAGCTTCAGCGGAAGAGCTGCTGCCGATTACTGGGGAAGAGCGCTGCCGCCTAAGGCAGCAAAAACCCTGGCGCCACTCCTGCTCTACCCCGATATAACGTGACCCAATATAACACAAATTCTGATATAACGCGGTAAAGCAGTGCTCCGGAGGAGGGGGGGGGCTGCGCACTCCGGCGGATCAAAGCAAGTTTGATATAACACGGTCTCACCTATAACGCGGTAAGATTTTTTGGCTCCCGAGGATAACGTTATATCGAGGTAGAGGTGTATTTTTTAATTTTAGTAGTTACTAGTTTTAACAGTTAAGTTTTAGAGCAGACTTTGGGATTTTCCCCATGCCTCCTGTACCCCTGTCAGGTACTGGACTATGCCCAGAACTCTGGGCTTCAAACTCAGTGTCACCTGCCCACGATCTTTCTTAGACTGTGACTACCACCAACACTGCCTGGGAGAAGCTCACATTGTGACTAGCTGCAGTATTTGCCAGTCTTTCTCCAGCCATACCCAAGAAGGCTCAGCACTTCATCTCCAGAGGTATTTCATGGAGATAGCCATGAGACCACATTCGGACCTTATTGATGTATTAAAAAATTTGTTACCCAAACAGGGAGCAAAATTAATATTGTTTGTCTTTAGGTGACCAATCACATACCATGAATAACAAATAGCAAATAGTCTAAGTGAATAGTTCACAAACACACCATAATCCTAAATTTATTCACATAACTATTCAGTGAATACTTACAAATACATTGAAATCGAGATCAGATCATGAATTTGCTAACGAGAAAATGGGGTACATTTGTAATATATATTATTCACAGTGAATAAGTCTACCATCAGTACATCACAATATAAAGCTAAAGTGAGCAAACAGAGCGAGGTTTGGCCTTTTATCTGTGTTAATTCCAGGGCATCTCTCAGCAAGTGATTAACCATAATTGAGAGAGAAAAAATATTGCTGACTATTTTCCGTTTGATCTTGGGGCTCCAAAATAATTCTTCACTTAAGACACCAGCGCACCTAAAAGCAGTCCTGTGTGCACTTGCCAGCTGCAATTGTGGCATTGATACACGCTGATTCCAGGAAAGAAAGGAACCAATCAGTCTTGCATTTACTACTTTTACTGGAGGGCCAAAGAATGGATTGGAATAATGATCTGTTTAAAAAAAATGTTTAACGGACCAGATCAAAACACTACCTCATGAACCATTTTTTTTTTGTCTTCCCTAAGGTCAGATCCCCAAACTCCTACAAGTTTAGACAGTGGGATGCTTTAGTAAATGTGTGATGATAAAACTGCCAGATTGAAGGTTTCTTAAGTGCTACTGTCCAAAATCACCAGCCATGCTTGAAACTAGTAATTCTTGACAGAATATAGACTCTCAGTATGTTACTTTTAGCTGCAGGTGGCAGAGCATATGCTTCAGTGCCAAAAGGTTTTTTTGTTTTTGTTTTATTTAAGTGTGTGATAACTTCTCGCATTTTAATTTCCATCTCTTTCCCTACATTCCATCTTTCCTCTTTTTGGTGTTCAGTTCATGCCAAAGAAACCCAATTCAAATAGTTTCAAAACAATTATGTAAATCTCTAGATGATTCAAGATCACCTGAGTACATAATTGAGGTCCCAAAAATATTCAATACAAAATGATACAATACTCAGTAAACATAGTCACATTTTAATTCACTACTTTTTTTTTTAAGGATTAAGTAAGGGAGAAGACATTTTGGCCCCAAAGGATTTGTGTCAGATTATCCTGTTAATCCAAAAATATATCCTATTAATCAGCCTTGTATGAGTTAATACTCATTTCTGTGAAGTGCTGCATGCCTCCTAGGTGGTGTTTCAGTTTCATTAACTCCAATGTCAGGGGGAGGTGGAGATGATCGACACTTTCCAGAAGGTGATCAGCACCTTACAGGATTGGGCCAACAAGTCCCTGACCCTGTTGACCCGGACAAGCAGGCAAATCATTGACAGACATGTGGGTGGGTTTAAATGTCAGGCCATGTCTACACTACAGAGTTAAGTCGACTTAAATTATGTCAATAATCATAAACTGCTGTAAATACATTACTTGTGCATGTTCACACAATGCTCCTTTTGTCTGCAGAGCATGTCCACAGTTGATGTTCTAGCACCAACAGAGAGAGCAGTGCACTGTGGGTAGTTATCCCACTGTGCAAATCACCACCTTCCCCACTAGGAGCTCTGGGAATGGATCGCAGTGCATCAGGGTGGTGGGATCACCATCCAATGATGCAGTTTTCTCATCCCATAATTCCAAGGGTTTCTGACTACGTTTCGTGCCATTTTTCAACTGTAAGCTTTGCATCCGCCATCTCTGAAAGCATGGAGCCTGCATTGCTCTTCAGTATTGTGATAGGTGTTACGAATACAACGTGGCTGATCCTGCAGTATTTCATGAGCTGCGAATTTTAATAGGATTCTGTGATGCCTTCCCTGCTGTGTGCCATGGGAAGAAACAATTAAAGATGGATGTTGGCATTCAGAGTGCAGCTGCACACAGTGGATCCCATTGCTGTTGGGGTCAGGAAACAAGAACTGAGTGATGGAATTGAATTGTGATGCAGGTATACGATGACAAGCAGTGGCTGCAGAACTTTCGTATGTGCAAAGCCACCCTTCCTTGAACTGTGTGCAGCTCACTCCTGCCCTGCGGTGCAAGGACATCAAAATGAGACTGGTCCTATTGGTAGAAAAGCGTGTTATGATCGCTTTGTGGATGCTGGCAATTCCAGACTGCTATGGTCAGTCTCAAATCAGTTTGAAGTTGGGAAAGTCCACTGTGGGGGGTTGCAGAGATGCAAGTGTGCAGGGCCATTAATCACCTCCTGCTACAAAGGACTGTGACTCTAGGCAATGTGCAGGAAATAGTGGATGGTTTTGTGGCAATGGGATTCCCTACCTCCGGTGGGGTGATAGATGGCACGCCTATCCCCATTTTTGCCCCAAACCATTTTTCAATGGAGTACATCAACAGAAAGGGCTACTTCTCTATGGTATTGCAGGTGCTAGTGGATCACTGAGGTCGTTTCACTGACATCAATGTGGGGTGGTCAGGGAAGGTGCATGATGCATACATCTTCATGAATACTGGCCTGTATAGAAAATTGCATGCAGGGACTTTCTTTGCAGACCAGAAGATTCCAACAGAGGATGTGGAAATGCCCATAGTGATCCTGGGAGGCCTAGCCTACCCTTTGTTCCCATGGCTCATGAAGCTTTACACCGGAAACCTTGACAGCAGCAAGGAGCACTTCAACAACAGGCTCATCAGGTGAAATTTGGCAGATTAAAAGGTTGCTGGCGCTGCCTTTTTGGTAGGTTAGGACATCAAAATACTTCCATGGTCGTAACAGCCTGCTGTGCTCTGCATAACATTTGTGAAGCCAAGGGGGAAAAGTTTCCCCAAGGGAGGACCATTGAGGTGGATCGCCTGGTGGTTGATTTTGAGCAGCCAGACACCAGGGCTATTAAAGGGGCTCAACAGGGGTAAATTTAATCAGGAAGGCTTTGAAGCAGCATTTTTACAATGAACCCCAGTAATGTGTCTTTCCATAATGCATTCAGCCAAGCATTGTTTATTTGCCACCTTGAATGACCCCTGTAATAATTCCTTCCTGAGCATTAATTGTAGTCTGCAAATGTGCCGATTCCCACTGTGTATGAATTTCTGCTGCAACTATCTTGTGTAGGTCACAAATAAAGAATCACTGTCTTTGTAAGACTAAATTTTTATTAAATAGCAATACACAGATTAACATTTCTTACAAGGGACATGACAGTGAGCAGCACCCTCTGAAGTGAGGATCTCACATATGTGTGTAAGTCCAGCTGTCATTATGGAAAATGTCCTTAGGGGTGGAGCGCAAGGGGTACTGCAACTGGCTGGGAACATAACAGGAATGTGTGGTTAGAATTTAGGGAGGGCAAGGAAGGCAGTTCTCTATGGGCTGCAGGGGGAATCGAGCATGTATGTGTTTTGCTGTAGTGCAATCAGGGACCTAAGCATCTCTGATTGGTCCTCCATTATCTTTATCATCCACTCCTGACCTTCTGTTATCCACTCCTGTCCCTGTGTCCTCTATTGGCTATCCATTTCTAATTTTTCATTTCTGGTCTCTCTCCATGCTCTGTGCTTTGTATCGGCCTGATTTAACGATGGCAGCACTTTACGAAACATGTTCTCCTTACTCCTCATTCGCCTCCTTATCGGACAGAGGCACTCCGCTGGTGTGTAGGAGCTGGCCCTTAAGGACATATCTGCATAAACAAAAGAAACAACATACAGAGTCAGTATTGTGTGTGCACTCTCAGTCTTGAATCATAAAAGGTATGTACACCTCTTCCTCACTTTCTCTTGGCAAGTATGCAGCATGGCCAGAGCACTAAACATGGTGAGTTCAGCCCAGGGAGCTGGTGCAAGATGGGACAAAGAGTCTGGGTGGTATCAGAAAGGGGATCATACAAGCGTCCTGGGATGCTATTCTGAATACTAGTACCGTTTTCCACAGGAGGGGACGATCAAAGCTGAACTCAGACTACTGATGGCAACCAAAGATGCAAGGGTGCATCTCCTGAATGCATGTGGTTTTCTGACTGGGTCCGTATGCTGCTCATTTGTGTGCTGGTTTGGTTCCTGCAAAAGTAATTGCCGATTAATATTGCAAAGTTTCTTACAATGCAGAAAGAAAAAAAGCAGCTCTGCCAAGGAGCCTTTGGCAGAGGATTGCAGAGTATCTGCAGGAAAGTTTCCTAGAGCTCTCTGTGGAGGATTCGTGGGAGGTCTTGGTGGGCATTAGCAAATTTTTCTGCAGGATCTCGAATCCCCCCGAAGCATCCACAGGGCTCTTGGTGGTGATGGTGGGGTCACTGCCGAGTATGGTGTGCAGCTCCTTGGATAGACACCCAGAGTGATGGTTGGCCTCCCTTGCCTTCTGGTACGCCTGCCTTAGCTCCTTGATCTTAGCATGGCATTGCTGCATGTCCACTTCTCATCCATGCCACGAGTTATCTGCTTGTAGTGTCAAAAGTCCTACAGCTGGTTTGGAGCTGCACCTGCACAGCCTCCTTTCCCCAGACCCACAGCAACTTTGGTGTACTCCAGGAGGGGGTATGTTTGCTGTGGAAAGCCGGAATAGTCAGCTGGAAAGATGTGATGTGAGCTGTCCAGGAAGTGGAATTTCCCTGGGCTTGAAAGAGGGAGGGGTGCATGCCTGTGTATCTGGCTGCAGGGCAGTGGGGTAGAAACTGCTTACCAGAGCTGCCATGATAGGCATTGTGGGACACCTCCTGGAGGCCACTTAGGGCAACATAAGCAAATGCAGTGTATACACTGACACTGCGTCACTCTAACTTTGTTGCAAAAAGCTCTATGCTGCCAACTGAGGTGGTTTTATTATGTTGGCATAGCAGGAGAACTAAATCGGTGGGAGAAGCATTGTTGTGTGTACACCTCCACTGTTTTGTCTATGAAAATTGACTGTGTAGTGTAGACAAGGCCTCAGGTTGCAACTTTATTAATTATACCTCAGGGTAGGGCACTACATTGCCCCCACTCCAGGTCTTGTGAACCAGACAAATTGGTTCCAGGGCTTTTATCATGAACCACACAATAACTTGGGGTAGATTCTCCCTGGTTCACCCCATGGACTCAGGTTAGTAGTGAAATTTCCTGTCCCAACACAAGCTCCATGTGGGCACCAGGTCTCATTGCCTGAACAGGGCCTAAAATACAACTATTGGGGGAAGCAGCACAATAGTAGAGCACATGTTTTGCAGGTATGAGTCCTTGGTTTTGATCCCTAGCATCTCCAAGAGAGGAAGGATGGTCTAGTGGTTAGCGTGCTAGCCTGAGCTGTGTGAGACGTGGGTTCCATTTCTGCTGTGCTACTGATGTCCTATGTGACCTTGACCAAGTCACTTAGTCTCTGTGCCTCAATTCTCCATCTGTAAAATGGGGATAAGAGAGAAACCTCCACCTCTCAGGGATGTTTTGTGGCTAGGTACATTAAAGATTGTGAGACACTCAGATACTGTGGAGATGGGGGCCATAAAAATACCATAGCTAGAAACTAGAGTATCTGTGTTTATATTTCTTTTCCCTTTTTGTGTGCATCAGGAAGCAAATATATTAAACTATTTCCTTGACTACAAAGGAAGAAATTTGCTGTTTCTGTGAGAGTGCCCACAAACTGCATACTTAAAGACAAACGTGGAGTGCAAAGCCACACTCTTAGCTTTGCAGGTTTTCTTTCCCCTCTTCAAATTAGCAATGCTTGACAGACCAAACATTACAGGTATCCAGACAAAAACGTATTCTTACAGTTGAACATGAAATGGTTATATGCATATTTTGATTCATTTTTACTCTTTGAAAATTCCGCTGTCTTTTTCATTTTCAGCAAACATAAATGTTGCTTCATTTCTTTGATAAAGTATCAATTTTTTTTAGCTTCTTTCAGTTCTGCAGTTGTAGTTCTACTGAACAAGACTAAAGACTAAAGGTCCCTTGATTTGATGTAGGGTTCAGTGGTGCTGGAATTAGAAGTGCTGGGGGTGCTGCTGCACCCCCCTGCCTTGACACCAATTACATGGTTTCTCTGGATTCTATCATTAGCACCCCCACTATAAAAATTGTACCCTGGTAGGGTTATAATGATAGTAGAATGTAAAGACTGTCAGACAGTTAAGACACCATGTTTGATTGACATACCTTGAAATTGTAATAGTCTGGTTGGGAACATTGGTTGGATTCTAGTAACTAATTTTTTAATCACCAATTTGTCATTGAGAAATTAGAAAAATAAAAAACCATCAACTTCTGTTTATGGAAGCTAATAAAAAGCCAATGTTTTGTGTTCTCATGAATATGTACAGTACTTCTGCTGGACCTGTATTAGCTTTTCACTATGCAACCCTTCACAAATACTATTTCTCTAAACATCAGTGATGCCACTAAACAAACAGAAAAATAAGGGAGGAGGACATAACTTGAATTTAAAAGTTCATGGTCAATATGAAGAGTGCAGGCTCAGTATCTTAAATTTGAATGTTGACCCTCTTTTTGTTTGTTTGTTTGTTTGCATTGCATATACCGATCTATTTTTCCTGCAGATTTTTAAACTGCATGGTATTAATTTTTTTAAAGTGTCCACATGCAAACTGCCAAGAACTGGCATCTGGAAGACTTTTTCCTGGCTGTGTGTGGGCAGATTAAAACAGAATCCTTGAATAGACACTCATAAGTTAGTGGGGGCCTGGACAGATCAGTGCATCAGGGCACAGCAGAGCAGCATTGCCATACGTAGCTTGTTTCTGTTGGCAATCTGCCAGCTGGGCTGCTTCAATTGAAAGGAATATCAAGGACTAAAGAGTGGGAAGAAGACCAGAATCTCATTTGGTGAGGCCAAATGGAAGTATCTGTATTAAAAGACCTGGATGAAAAAAAGAGTTGGTCATCCAAAGGTCACACTATTTTGCTGGAGGAAAACGTTGGCATAATTTGCCTAGATCCATTCTTCTGACTCTGTGCTTAAGTGCAGATTCTAAATGTGATTGGAAAACTATTGTTTTTATTATATTTTTTAATTTACTATCTGTTAACACAATGAACGTGGAGGATAGTATTTGGTATTGATAATAGTACTGGTGGTTTCCATGGTCAGAAAATGGTAATCTAGTCTCAGGGCACTAGCTAATTGTTACAGGAGTTATGAAGGATTTTTTCCATCATATACAGAATGTTGCACAGTTTGGGAGAGGAACATTTTGGAGATTTTTCACCTGCTTCTGAAAAATCAGATATAAACAGTGTTACCAACTCTCCTGATTTTATTGTGAGTCTTGTGACATTTGGTATTTTACTTAAAGCCCCAGCTCCTGGAGTTAAGTGATTATGTGAGAGACTCATCTTTCATTTTTTATAAATCTAAGTTTTTAGCCCTCATGTTTGTGCAGAAAAGCTTGAAAATATGCCTTGTGTATCCTAAGCAGTCAGAAACCAGAAGACAAATAACTCCCCCCAACCAAATTTATTCTTTTTTAAAAATCTCATTATTTTTAAGCCAATCTAATGATTACTTGGACATTTTGGGTTGGCCATACTGTGTTAGTCAATTCTGGAGACAGAATACTGGCTTTAGATTGATCAAAGTCTGGTCTACTATGACAAATACTGTTTCTGACAAATGTAGCCATTATCAGTGCATACTGCACAGGAATTGGCTGGCTTTATATATAGATTGTTCTTTATAAAGCCACTTGTCTCCAACAAGTTTCTACCTTAAACTTCTCTGAAGTCAGATAAGCATGCTGTAAATGTTCACATTCTAAAATGACAACATATTTGAGTAACTGAAAAATAGAATGATTGATGCAAATAGTCAATAAGGCCCAGATTTGTATAGGTATTTAGTCATTATGGTGCTCAGCATTGCAACACCTGATTTAGGCCTGGTTACACCCAAAAAATTAGATCGACATAGCTACATCACTGTGAAAAATGTAGTAGGTCAACCTAACCCACACTGAAGACGCAGCTAGCTTGACGAAGAATTCTTCTGTCAACCTGGCTATCACTTGTTGGAGAGGTGGATAAACTGCATTGATGGAAAAACTCCTTCCGTTAACACTCAATTATGGCACTACAGCAACATAGCTGCAGCATCATAGCTGTGCGACTGTAGCCACTGTCGTGTAGACATACCCTTAAGTGCCCAGATCAGTTACATGTTGCAACTATGTGTACCACAGTGAGTAAATATCTTTCAAAATCTGGGCCTATTTCACTAGCAATTTCTTCACACACTTAGATCTTGAAGAGAAGTCATACAAAAAATAGACATTCTAAATGTCTCCTTGTTATAAAGATGAATATGCAAAGATATGAAGACAATGAATATTTTGTACTATGTCTCAGGCAACAACTGAAGCAAAAATGATTCATTTTCAAAATGTGTCAGGGACTAGATGACTCAGGGAACTGATATTAGGGTACGGTGTCTTTCCCTTCTATGGGAGATGATCAGTTAAAAGCCAGCCCAAAGTTATTTCCCTCTGATAATTGTTTAGTGGCCTATGTGAAATGAATTGATCTCATGGAGCAAGTGTTTGACATCACAGTTCGCAGCCTCTTGCAAAGGTTGAATGGACATGGAGAATGATATACACCCTCCAGCTTAGAGGTGTTTTTTAAGGTTTGTTGAGCACCTTGGCAATGTAGTGTAAGAAAGCTTGCACTACTGCTGCCTCTAGTGTAACTGTTTTGTGGACAAGTGACTACAGGCTCTAGGACTATCAATCCAGCATTTTTTAAGCATTTGAGGAACAGGAATATAATTTATATTGTGTTGTAATTATTTTTATATCTCACTAAAGGTTCAATATTTGTACTTATCATTTTATAACTTGAATTCACCACTTACTCCCTTCCTTAACTTGTCCTTTTTATCATTTTTTTTAATGTAAAGGTAGTTGGATGCTTAAAGTGTAGTTTGCATGGTTACCAGTGACAGCAGTTTCAATGCAGCAGCACCTCTCTATCTTCCTGCTGCTTAGCCAGTTTCTGGAAGTGGTCTTCAGTTCCATTAGGCGATTTGCCTGCCCTTTGTCCAAGAAGTTCATAATGTAGGGGTACTTTTGGCTCCTCACTACTGAAGTCACAGGATGCATCAGGGGCCAAAAGCACCATCTTCTATCTGCATCTGGCAAGCAATTTGAGCCATTTCTTCTGGATGTGATCCTCACTACAATAGTCCTTTGTCACTTCTAGATTGAATTATTGCAAAGCACTGTGTGTGGCACGGGAATATTTTGAACTCCATTTTGTTTTGTGACTTTCATTTTCATGCCCTATCTTCCATTTGGTGTGTGATAACTGCCATTTTGTGTTCTGTGTTGAAAAACCAGCCTGACCTTGACATGGTCAGTATATTCCAGAAACTTCCCTGCTTGAGAGGGGTATGAGACACCTCAGAGAGGACTGTCATTACCTTTTCTAAATAATAAACTTAAATAAAGATTTTCCAATATTCGTCCCTGATGCTCCCATGTGTCAGCATTCCTCAGGCCTAAACCATTCCTAGAAGTTGACTGAACACTTTAGCATCCATACAGTTACCATCTATTGACCCTCTGGGCACATCAGCTGTTTGGGGCTGTGGACCTGGTGGGATGGATTTCAGCAGGAAGGAGGTTATGATTAAAAACCCCTGCAGAGCCAATCTGGTATTCCAACTGGAATACTCTAAATTGTGTGCCCACTTCTGCTGTTTCTAATGGATCTGGCTATAATTTAAGCAGCACAAACAAGACAGACCTGCTTATAACAAGGAAATGGAGAAGACAAAAAAGCATTACCAAATATGGACATAGTTTAAACAAGTTTATAAATATAAATATATATAAACAAAATCCACTGAAGCCTCACAGAATGTAGAAGTTCAGTTAAGAAAGTAACTACACTTTTAAATGCCTCTGAAAAACCCAGGTTCAAATATCAGAAAGAAAGGAAGTATGGTCAGTAGTTAATGTGTTAACCTGGGACTCAAAAAACCTGAGTTCATTTCTATGCTCTGCCAAAGATTTCCTGTGTGACCGTAGGCAAGTCACTTAGTCTCACTGTGCATCAGTTCCCTCATCTGTAAAATTGAAATAATAGTACATCCCTACCTCACAGGAGTGTTGTAAGGATAAATGTGTTAAACATGGTGAGGCGCTTAGACATTATAATAATGGTGCCCATACAAGTACCTGAGATAGTTAGAGCTAGACTGGGCATGTCTCTAGTAGGCTGGACCTGACATTTTCTTCTGCTAGATAGCTTGCATGGGAAGGAAGAACCAAAGTGGAAAGATTTTGCAGAAACATGTACAACTGCTATGAAAACATAAATTAATATTTCTCAGGCACTTTTCTGTAAATAGTAGACACAGCTGGTAATTGGAGAGTCTACGGGAGCAGAAGCAGCAAGAAAAAAGAAGGGGTGCAAAAATAATTCTAGTCAAACTCATGTGTATATTGGCGTTAGACATCATGTGATGTGGGACTGAAATGTCAGAAATGGTTCAAAATACATTTTAAAATGTGTACGTTATGGCTGACTGAAAATATTTACAAATAAGGGATTGAATAAGGGTTTACTACTGTGCTCATTTATGGCAGACAAGTAAACAATGTGATATCCTTTAAAACAGTAAAATGGCAAATTTTTTTAAAAATCTATAATTTTAATCAAAAGTTTGTTTCAGTCATTGAAATTCTGTTATTGCTGCTTACAAACATTAAAGTCAATCAAAACATCAGTAGCTTGCCAGATCAATATTTTTAATATGTTTGCATTGCAGTGCTGCAGATTTTTGGCTAATGGATCTCACCCATATTGATTTCCATGGGAAATGTTAGTCTGATACTGAAATAATTAAAAAAAAAAAAGCCAGGGATTATTGGTTTGGAATTTCGAAGGAGATAGAAGTATAAAAATTGGTTATTGACTAAATTGCTTGGGGTGAATGAACCTTGGGCACTTGCAATAAACTTGTAGCTCAGAGTCATTACTGAATACTACCTTAGTCCCTTAAACCTAAAATCAGTCAATAACCTATTATAACAATGCAAATTGTGGTGAAATAACATACTTGGCATGTTAGAATAACATTCTCTCAAGGCAGCAGGATATTCATAAGCATCTACATACATGTATTGCTAATAAATATCTACTGAAATGTACATAGCAATAGTTAATTTTGAAATTAAAATACTGAATTTATGTTAATGTAAAAGTATAATTTTAAAGTAACTGTTTAAAAGAAGATTTAATAGGGCTATTAAAAAGAATAAAATTATAGCACAGTACTATAGTGAGAGCATTGCTCTAAACAGACAAGCATCACAATATTACTCTGTTGTGGGACAAATGTCAGATGAATCCTATTGTTTTTCTTCTATGTGGAAATAAAAATGTCTGGTTGGTTCTCAGGCATATGGAAAGAACATAAGCAAATAGGACATAAGGTCTCAGCAAGATAGTTCCAACATATGAACATGACACCGAATTATTTCCTCTTGTTTGTTTAGCCTTTGGTTTGGATTCAAGGCTTATATTAATGATCATTTCTTTTTATGTAGAGCCAGGTCATCAGCTAGTATAAAATGGTTGGTGACTCCAATAGAGCAATACCACTCTACCCCAGATCAGAATCTGTCTTGTAGGGTTTGTCTGCTCAGTGTAGTAATACAGACCATGGGAATATGATTTCTAAAGAACACTAATATTGCTCAACAATTGGTCTTTGTAGACTCTGCTGGTTCGCACTAAAGGTTCCCTAGTGTGCTTTATTATAATACTGTTTCAAACATCACTATGTTAAATTACGTTATGGAACCTGTAGTGTGCACCAGCAGGGTCCACACAGACCAATTAATGCACAACATGTTAGTGCACTTTAGAAATTACGCCCCCAGAGACAGCATTGCCATACTGTGAAGACATGCCCTGAATCTCTCCTGGTTGGTCCTTATGTCAGATCCCAAGAAAAGTTTTATAATGGTTTGTAAAAAGGGAGAATAAAATACTAGCATTTGCCAGTTTGTGGATGATGTCCTCATGGAGGAAAAGAATTCAGTTTTAGGATAGTCATCTTTACATGAGTAGAAATCAATTCTTAGTCTTTAATAGATTTCATTTTTACAATGTAAAAAAGCTATTTTTATAACTTTTAAATTGACAATAGTACTTTTAACTACATAGTAACCATTATGGAGGGCCTGAACCTGCTCCCGTTGAAGTCCGTGGTTGTTTTACCATCATCTTGTATAGTATTCTTCATCTTAGGAAATACATATGCATGTTAGTGACATTTAAAAAAAAATCTAAGAATCCCTCTGGGATAGGTATAATTATCCCCACCTTACTGCTAGGGAAACTGAAAGGTAGAGAGTGTATCCAAAACAAGTAAGAACTAGAGATAGACTTGGAACTTAGAATGTCCGTCTTCTACCCTGACACTGCTTTCTAGATAGCAAATCTTCCAAACCTCTCTGCTCCTTATTAAGTCCTTCCAAGCCACTTCACCATATCTATCGTCCTGACCAAATGATTTTGCTCACTGGCCTATTTCATCCATTCTGAGGAGATACCACAATGCAGCCAGAAATATTGAAGCTAAGATACTTGTCTAACACAGCACTGTAGCTTCCCCTAATAGTTAGGTTGTAGTGTGATTCGTTCCACCATAAAAACCTTGTTATTCTGATGTTACATGTGTATTATAAGTCATGTCTCATTGTGGTATCGGTGTCATTATGTCAAAATAAAACATTTCCTAAATCCATTTCCCCCATCAGTGACTGAATCAATTTACATGAGTTGCCCAAAGTCCAGGGATTACAAACTCATAGACTAATGTCAATGCTTAAGAAACATCTAAGCAAAGAAATGCCTTTTGCATCCCGTTATAAAAGTACTCTGTCTCTAATAGATTCCCAATGGGAGTCAAATCCAAAAACTGGGTCCCACCACTGAGAAGCGCTGTTACTTACTCCTACTTAGTTCCACCCTTGGGACCAATAGCTGAAATGCTTCTGCTAACAGCAGGTGCTGAAATGGGCAAGTTATCCAGTGAAAATTATTTTCATATGAGTTCTATAAATATTTATCAAATTTATATTAAAGCAATTGATAGCTTACTGCTAAAGATATTAGTAGGAAGATGGGTCATGGGTTTAGATTATATGATTCCAATTTCCTAGCTGGCTATTTTCACATTTTCTTTTTTTTTTTTTTTTTAACGTTTCTTTTCCATTTTATTTAACAAGGAACATGGCATTTGTACATCAATAGAAGATGAGGATGGAATACATCACAATCACTGCATAAAACTACAGCGCATGCACAGAATACATTATATATAGAACTTAGCATAAATCTTGTGGAGCATGGCTTCTCAAATTTGTTTCCCAGTTTAGCTAGATATGTTTGATAACAGGCAGATTGCCACTTGCTTATAGGATCTCAGTGTTGAGATCTTTTTGGAATAACTAACAAGGTCTTTATTTCCTCAATATATTTGTGAATGGCACCCCATGGTGTGTGGAGGTCACCTATGTAGTTATTCTTTGAGTCAGTTATTTTTTGTTCACACTGGACTGAAATAAAAAATGTAAGTTCCAGTGATTTACAATGCACAAGCAGTCTGCTGAATCTGTGTAGAGCCTGTTGACTTCACTTAGGCTCTTTGCAGGCACAGCAGTCCCCCGTGTGTTTTAAATTGCAGGATTTTGCCTAATTTTCAATTCTTTACAGTTATACTTTCTCTTGACTTGGAAATCTTGCAGAGCAGCCAGTGGATTGGAGGGAACATTGCTGTTGATGGCCTTGATAGTGCCTATAGTGGGGTGTTTGTGTCCCTGGCAGAGGCTGATGGGAATTGAGATTGGCTGGGGTGCCAGTGAAGGGTCACTTTCCACCTGGCCATGGCGAAGTAGCTGGACTCCCTTAACTGTGTATTCCCAGACTCTCTAGTGCTGAGAGATTTATAGGTGCATGATAGAGAGGGCTAAAAACACTCCTCTTTCTCCTGTTTCCCACAGTCAAGCTTAACTGAAAAGGTGTTACCGAGTGCTGGCACTGGACTACAGAGGGAAGCAGCAGTTTTCATTAGAAGCAAGTTTGCTCTCTTCTTAGTTTATTGTATTTAAGTTATCTTCCTTAAATTCTGATAGAGCTGGTAACAATTTTTAAATGAAAAGCATTTTAGTAAAAAAAGGAGTTTCATCCAAAAAAGTGGATATTTTTGCCAAAAAAAAATTCATTTTCAAAATAACATTTTATTGAAAAACTCAATATTTTTTTATTTTCAAGAAATAATTCATTTCAAAATGATAAAATGTGAAATCATTTTTCCCCACTAGAAATATGGAAAAAACACTTTCATTTTTAAAAGTAACACTTTTTCTCATACCTTTTAACTTTCTCTCTCTCTCTAAATTAGAGCAAGGAACAAAAAATAATACTTTCCTTTTTTTTCCAGTGAAAAATTGAAAAAGTAGAGAAAGTGGGCTTTTTCCCCCCTCATTTTTTCTTACTTGTAACTTTTTAAATTTTTGTCTAATGGAAAAGAGAGAGAGAAAATAAAAAGTGAGACCAGGTTTTTTTCCCCCACTTTGTCTCAAATTTTTAATTTTCCCTGCCATTTTTTTAATTAAAAAGGAGACATTTTTAAAATTAAGAAAAAATAGGATTTGAATTAAAATAGGATTTGAATTAAAAAAAACAAAATTTTAACATTTTGTAAAAAAAAAATTTTTTCTTTATTTTTTAAATTTACACACAAAAAAGAAAAGAGCAGTTTTGACCAGTCTGAGGTCAAATGTATACTATATTGCAACTTACTTTACATACATTTTTTACACATTATCATAAAGTGGGACAATCAAACTAAAGAGAAAAGGCAGATTTGTGCAGAGATTTTAAAACAAGTGACTGCTACAAAGAATGGAAAAGGATTCTTGACAGTCACAAATCATCATCACAAATGAAATTAAAGGGAAGGGAGAGAAGAAGAGGTTATGGCTGAAGGAAAACAGTAAGTAGGATTAAAGTATCGAAAGAGGTGGTATTGCAAGTCCATGGACAAGATTGGTAACCAGAGGTAAGATTACATGTTGTGCCTTTTAGGCTTGGTCCACATGGAGCCATTTCCCACCATAGCTATTCTGTTATAGAAATAGCGTTCCAGAATAAAAGTGATCATATTCCGGAATAATTACTCTGCTTTCAAAGCAAAGTAACTATTCTAGAACACAATCCGTTTCATTCTGGAATAATGTCCAGATGGAGGAGTTATACCAGAATAGTAAAACTATACTGGAATAACAATAGCAGAATAATTATCCCACTATAGCTATTCTGGGAAATTTTGCCCATGAGTACAAGGCCTTAGAGGCTCAGCACAGAACTTGCAACCCAGGATAGGGGGGCTAAGACTTTGGATCTTCTGATTCTAGACTGTTTCTGAGGCCAGAGTGGCCCTCGATGTAATTGACAGCTCTCAAACCTAAATTATAGCAGCCCTCTTGACTGCCCAAAATCCCCACTGCAATGCCCCTATACCAGGGCCGGCTCTATGCACCAGCAAACCAAGCATGTGCTTGGGGCAGCACAATTTCAGGGGCAGCATTCCAGACAACATTTTTTGTGCTTCGGCAATTGCGCTCGCGGAAGTTTAGGTTTTTTTGCTTAGTGATGCAAAAACCCTAGAGCCGGCCCTGCCCTTGACACACACACACCCCCCATGCCAGAGCTTGTGAGGTGGTCCCTGCAGGGCAGCTGGCAGCCCCTAGTTTCCATGCCAGGAGAATTTTCCAGTGGCTGGATCTGAGGCTTTTGGAGTCCTTTTACGCTGCTCTGGCTACTTTACGCAGTGTAAAGGGGCCAGAGAGGGGGTGAGAATCTCATCCCAGGAAGGCAATTGTGAATTAGATTTAGACATGAGTAAATTGCCAATGAAAGTAATGGGAATAATACAGTCCTGCTTCCTGGAGTGATAGGATAGCATGGCCACAGAATTCTAAACACAAATTCCTGCACACTGAGTTGAGACTATAACCCATATATGGAGTATATATCAAAGTGTATTACAGGGTTTTAGCTACATATCTTGCCTTGACTTTAATGGGCATCATGTGGCTAAAATTTTTAAGCAATGTTGTAAAGATTTAGATGATATTCACTTCAGTTTGAGACACTATATAAAATCACAGTTTGGGTGCATGGTATAATAGCCATCATTTTCTGAATTTTCCCACCATTAATGTGGGAACTGTACATAGCAGATGAGCTAAACATGATTATGTTTCAATAGAACAGATAATAGAAGCTACATTGACTTTAGGATAAAAATAACTTCTAACATTTAGGACTCTTGAAAGACCAGCAAAATTCACTTCTATTCATTTCTATTTCCCACAGAGTAAACCATGTACCTCAGCATGAATCCAATGTACATATCTTAAATTTATAATCCAATTTTATATATAAAAGACAAAACCTTTACTCTGCAAATATACTTTTTCTCATGCTTTGTATGTTCAAATAGTTGACTCATATTGGTATGTGGTGACATCAAAGTTTTTTTTTTTTTTTTTTGCCATGAGTTTGTAATGTCTGTATTAACTATGAGGGGAGAAATCATTGGTGAGTTACTCAGGTTATTCCAAGAGAGTGCCAATAAAACCTTTAAACCACATTGATTTTTGCATATGCCACATGAGACAGAAAAACTATTTTAGGAATGTTTTAGACATTTGTAAACACTATTGAGACTATTGTTTGTCTCCCTCCACCTATAGAAGTAGTTGTCTGAATGCATCCTTAGTTACCATGAATCCAACTGTATGTGGCTTTGAGGAAACCTTAAAAACCTGTAAAAATGATTTAAAATAGCTTTCTGTAGCTAAAAAGCTCAGCACTTTAAAGTTCAATATCTCAGGACTTTGTTGAAATCTTACAATCAGCCTTCTATTAAGTAGTAATATATTGACTTTTTCAGCTTTAGCATAAGATAATACGGTTGTATTGGTGTAAAGTTGCAGGAGGGTAATTATTTCCATTGATATTATTTCCACTCATAAAACCCTAAAATGGCATGTAAAATTGGAGTGCACATTGCATTGCCTGGGTAAGATTTTCATTATTATACAACAGTTTAGCAAGATGGGTATTTTTGTTTTTGTTTGTTTAAAAGAAGAATCTTTAAAAATTCTCTTACTAAAATGCAGAAAAAATATTTATTTGTCTCATTTTGCAGTAAAAGGTTTTAGGAAAACTTAATGTGCAGTGTAGCTCTGATTCAGCAAGCCATTTAGGGCTCAATTCTATAAGGTGCTGTGCACCCTTTATCTCCCATTGAATACAAGTTGAGGGCGCTGAGCACCTTTCAGGATTGATGCCTCAGGCACTTACATAAAGATAAGGATGTGCTTAAGCACTTTGCTGAATTGAGGCCCATAGGGCTAAATTTTCAGAAACTGCATGTATGTGTGTGCAAAATAGGTAATTCTGTATGTAATTTCCAGTTTCCCATTGTGTCATTATAGTTGCCTAGCTATTTTGTACATGCAGTTTATGCACATACATTTGAAAACATAGCCTTATAAATAATATGGTTCTAAAATGTTGAAGTTATATGGGGCTACTGTATATTGTTGTTGTTGTAGCAATATGCACAAAGAAAAGCAGCTACAACAAAAAAAGATGGTATTCTAACATTACCTGAAAACAAATATTCCTCTCTTTAAGCTGAAAATACATGGGAAAACACAAGTGAATCAACAGAGTAAAACTTCTTGAGTACATTCCGCAAAGTTTTTAAAAGTTAATTACTGTTAACAAAAGAAGTAAAGAAATATTCTATTGTGATTATGTAAGAACACAATAATCCAAAATTCCAGCATGGATACAGGTGTTAGAATTACATCACATGTTTATTTTTATTATACTTGCTTTCTGTTGTAATGGGAAGAAATTGATTCCAAATGTGTTTTCTTGACCCCTACTCCATACACGTTAGAGCCTAACCTTAAATGATGTTTCTACAGTCTCGGCTGTATTTACAGTAATTATATGCATAATGTAGCATATTATTGTCCGGACTTCCTGTTTAATCAGTACAGAGCTTCTTACAAGTGCAGCTGAAAAGGGCAAACAAAATTAAAGCTTTATATACCAAAACAAGTTTGATTTGCTAAGCTCCCAGCATTCCAAAGTACACAAATTTGTTCCACTAAGTTTTGCGATGGCTTGCAGATGGGCAATGATTAATCAGAGAGCTAACTGTGAAGTAGTTTGCAATTAAACTGGAAAGCTCTGAAGCATGCTAATTGAATCAGAAAATTAGAGACACTGAACAGTAATTGGCTATTTCTCATGCAGCAGGTGCCAGGCTACTCATCTGTGGAACAAGGTATTTAAGGCACATTAGCACTAGTAAAAATACTTCTTGATATGGAACAGTTAGATTTTCTGCTCATTTTCACCATGGATGTCAAAACATACAGCTGTGATGTCTAGTGCTAACAATTCACGTTTTAAGAGTTTCACTAAGGTAAACATATGGGAGGATAGCACCGTGCAAGAATGTATGTACACAGTGTTCTGAGTGAGACTGAAATTGGGGTTCACTGCAACCTCACTAGTTCACTCTGATAAGGAAACCCATTGTAAACTACTGAATTTTGTTAGGAAGTACATACATAAATGAACAAAAATGCATTACAAAATGTACTTTGTTGCTTAATTTGTAGCAACTAGTTTTAATTATTGATTATAATGCTCCACAATGTGCTAATAAGTGTACTGAGATATATTGTTGTCTGGTCCAGTAACTAGGGCACAGGATAGAGACTCAGGAGAGCTGGACTCTGGCCATTGACTGGCTCTATCACTCACACACTGGTCAAGCTAATATGCCTCTTTGTGCCTCTGTTTCCACATTTATCCCCTTTCCTCTCCCTCCCCCCGCCACCCCTTCTGTACTGCCTTTTGAGATCTGCCCACGGAAAAGTGGTATATAAGTACTACATAATATTATCAGATTTCACTACAGTATTCTGCTACTAAATCTTTGCTGAAATGTAAGGAGACTGCCATTTTGTGTTCTTTGTAAAGTGTACAGATTAATGGAGTATGGATTAGTGAGGTTCTGCTGAACTGTATCGATAAATACAATCACTTTTTTGTTTCATTTTTCTGCAGATTTAAAAATGTGTAAATTTTTAGTTGAATATTAGTTCAAGCCATCAACAGCATAAATCTAATACTGCTGTGAGCTTAGTAGATGCATAAAGCCAATTCATATCATGCCTCAGCATGAGTTTATATCTTCTAATTAGTACCACCATTTTATAGAGAGAGCACATGCTATGAAAGTTTGTTTGTCGTGCCAACAGGGACCAGAGCACGTACAGTAGTTTTTCTCTGGTAGAATGATAGTGCTGTATGAGCACAAAAGACTTGTAACCTAAGCAGTAGGTAATCAGGAAAGAATGAGATTTAATAAGTGCAATTGTGGAGAGTTTTATAAAGATATAACCATCTTCAAATTAACTTGGGTGGGGCACATAATTTCTTCCTGCATACCTAATTAGAGTTCAGTATTCTTATTAGAAAGTGGCATAAAAAAAGTATTAAAATAGAAATTCACTGCCTCATACTACTCTGACTATTGAGAAGTAGAATATTACAGTATTCAAATGCTAATCATATCATTTAGCAGTTGACTGCAGAAAGTAGTGTATTTGAACTGAAAGACATAAATTATAAATTGTAAACAGTACATGAGGGATATGTTATAACTGTGTCTCATTTAAATTAAGGCAGGGAGTTTTCTCTGAAGCAGATTATGTGCCTTCATTAAGTTTTAAAGTCTCCTTCATAATGTTTTATTAAGATCACTTGGCAACATGCTACCAAAACTGGGTTTTAGCAGTACAGAATAGTGAAAAAGACTGCAGTAGTGTTGCATGTTATGTACTTCATATCTTTAAATGTTTACACACTTTCCAACTAAGTTATAGCATATACACCTTTGCGACTTTTTCCTTTTATTCCCACCCCTCAAAAAATAAAAAAATCATGATGTTTTTGCTTTCTTTACTTGAAAGTGGCTCCAAAAACATTTACATGATCAATGTTTGTTGCTCGAGGGGTAAAGTTTGCTCTTCCATGGACAAGTGAGAACATATTGATCATTTTATTCTATTTGCTATTTCTAAATTCAATATACCTCTTGAGTCGATAAGCGAGATCTAGAGCATATTCTTTTTTTGTGTGTGTGCCTGCTTGTAGCTTGTTCTCAAGATCCAAGATACATTTTTGATTAATCACGAATGCTCTGGGGTCATGGAGAGCAAATGTGTTTGTGGAGTGTCAGCTGATGCTGTCAGATAAATGTCTTAAGCTTAGCCAGGGTTCATGCCCCAGCTTTAGGCTGTGCCAAATGTCTCCCCTTGTTGAGGAAGATAACAGCTACACTGGAGGCGACTGAGCTGTTTGTTCACTGAAAGGGCTGACCTTGCCATATGGGGCTACAATCAGGTGAAAGAAATAGTGTAGATGTTTTAATTGAAACTTTACAAATCTTAACTTTTTAAATTTTACTCATACTTAAGGCAGATGATTTTGGTATTCATTTGCTATCATATTCATTTATCACCTTTATTTTTCTTGTGGCTACGTGATTTAAATGTTGCCTTGTAAATTCCTTAGCACATAATTACTACTCTTGCTATTAGCAGACTTTAATACTGTCAGTACGTTCTAAGGAACCAGACAAGACATTTGACAAGGTATTTTTTTTTTACATTAGACTCTTCCAGGCCCATTACCAAAGAGGGGGGAAAATCTTCAGAAAGAGAAATGAAATTCAAAGTTCCGATATGAAGACTGCCATAGACCAGATCAGATTTTCATTTAAACATTGTTTTATAATCCTGGTTCTTGGCCTGGAGAAGGGACACAGAAGGTAATGACAGTCAGCTGTCCACCCTCTTGTCTTTAGAAGACTTGTTTAATCACAAATACCTCACTTATAGCAATTTGTCTTCTATTACTAGACAGAGGGTATAAATAAGAAATAGTGACACAATTGCTAAGCTAACACCTGAAGAATACTTTGTACCAAGGCCGTCTGTTTTGTAGTGCTAAAGGCAAAATGATGGATCATATGGCGGTGTATAAATAAGTGAAAACTCTCTGGGCTACTTGTGGGCATTTGTTGTAAAACACCTAAAATGAGCGCCTTTCCCCCACTGTCTTAGCCCAGTTTGTTGTTTGTTCTTACGGTGATCATCTACTTTTTCTTTCCTCTCAAGAAGTTCATGCTGTCGTGGGTAAATCATCAGGGCTAATTGGACACAATAATGCTGTACAATTTGAAAAAAGAAACAACACATCTGTCATGAACTCCCACCAGATCTCATGGAAATGAGACATTTTTAATATTTTATGCTGAACACAAAATATCTTGAGGAAATGGTTTTATATTCTGTATCCCAAAACAGAACCATCAGTGTCAAATGAGTAATGCTGCTTAAGCAGCCGTATAAATGGTGCTATTTTAATTCTTCTAATTGCTTTTGAATATAGATTTTGTTTTAATAAATTTAAAAAAAACTTTAGTGTGGAACAATGAAAGAATGGAAGGTACATCTGCAATTATATTTGAAGCCTGTTGTGCAACTTGATATAGGAAACAAATGCTCCCATTCTTCTGATGAGTCTTGCCAACAGACAGAACCTCCTATTTCCAATTAAACATTTTCAACTAACACCTAAATCAAATTAAATGCAAATATTTTGCACTTTAATCTGATTTGAACTGATCCGCTAGCATCTTTTGCCCTAAAATGAACTTACAAATGAACTTAATCTGCCTTAAAACAATATTAAACAAAGAAGTTTAAATCATATTCTTCTATTTTCTGATATCTATTCATGGCTAAGTGTTTTCATCTTGCATAATTTATGTGTCTGGTGAGTTTAAGAGGAGGCAACGCTTGTGTGTTCGTGAGAGACCGAAGTTTTAAAAACTGTTAAATAAAATAGATATTTAAACATTTTATAGGTGAGTTACTTTCTAATTCATGTTTGTCCTTAATGATAATGCACAGATTAACAAAACTTAATTTCAGATTTTAGGAATTTGAATAATAGAAATGTACATTCCTGAACAAGTTAAATTATAATATTTTTATTTAATAACTTATAAGTCAACTTTAAAGTATCTGACCTCAGACAAGTTCCTTAACTAGCTGTATTCTTGTTAAGAAGAGAAATATCTCCTACCTGAGTTGCTTTAAAATATTTATCCAGTATGACTAATTTGGCCTTTCCATCAGGAAATATATTTCCTTTTTGACAATAGTTTCATGGCATTTGGTGCTACTGATGATACATCCACCGTTTCTGCTTTTTTTTTTTTTCTCTCCCTAGGACAGCTGCCAACTGCAGTTGACCCTGTTGTGTATTTTCAGCTTCACTACTTTTTATAAATTAAAGTAGTCTTGTCATGTTGGACACATGTTTGAGAAAGGGACTCAGGATTGTAGTTTACCAGACTGAGGGAGAGGCTGTGTGTGTTGTAGAAATGACCTGTAGGTTTCTGAGCAGCTGGTGATAACCAAAATATGGACAAAGCAATGTATGCTGTCCTATTCTTGATAGCCATACGTGTCAGCTTTGGAGAACTCAGGCTCAACTCATCTGGGAAAGCAGAGTGGGAGAGGTGAATGAAGAAGTATGTTTATGGTCAGAATTAAAACAAGAAATCAGCTCAAATCTTTCAGTGTTAGCACATCCTTAGTGTATATATTGTGATAGACATTCTGTATCCCAAACAGCCTTAGGGCTTAGGTGGGCTCTTGCATCCCTTACAAGTTAGTATGTCTCCATATATGAAATATACAGATTGGTCTGTCCAATGTATGAATCGTATTCTGTGCTGTCATCCCTTTCTGCTCCTGTCTTGTTCCCACCCCCCCCCACCCCAACTTTGTAGATTGTCTCAATAAGCATATATTCTTTTAGCAGCTGGTGAATAAATCTATACACAGATGAGAATGGAAGATATCACATTGAAATTATATAGGTCCTTCTCTTCTATTGTGAATACCTTTGTTACTGTTAAGGAGGAAAGCTTGTTCAAGAACTTGAGAAGTCAACTCAGAAAACCTTTTGTCCAAAACTATATTGACTTTCTTTTCACATACAGAATAATGAAGTTAGTAGAGGTAAACCATGGTTGAATCTTGCCCAAATAGTTTACAACACACACATTTTTGTTTGCAATGCTTAAAAAGGGCTCAGGGTGTAGTTAGAAGCACTTTGGCTCTTTCTGGGGCCTGTTCCTTAATAAGGAAATATTTTGATAGGTCACAGTCCTTAGAGAGCAAGGGTTATTTTTTAACACCATAACTTTTCCAACTACACATGTGCATGCACTCAGATACCTATACTAGTCCTCATCATATCCATGCCTTATCAAAGAGGGTGTGAACAGTTCAAGGAAAGAGCTGTGGAAATTGGCACAATGGTTTGTGGGGAACTACTGGTGTCTGAGAAGAACTAACTACAAGTAACTGGGTAAATCTGTTTCAGCAGAAGATAAATGATGGGGCAAAGGATAGGAAGTAGGTTTTGCAATCACCAAGTAGGCTTCTCAATCCATGGAGTAATATCTTTTTAGTTGCATGCAAGTAATAGTGTTAAGACTTTCAAAAATAATTCATTTTCCCCTTTCTAAATCAGTGACATTTTTTTTCTTATTCATTGGTCTCCTTTGACTCGTTCAAGTGTCTCCAAATATCATTTTACTCCTTTTTAAAAACTTAATATGGTTTTATGAGCACATAATTCTGTTTATTTGAGAGGAATGATGACTATTGATTTTCATAATTGGGCGTTCACCTGTCCCTTTAAATAATGGCATCAGCTGAGGGATCTGAGACTGTCCTACCTAAAAGTTTATGGTCTGCTTCCCTTGTAAATAGGGCTTAATTCAGTTCTTCACTGATTTTGAGCTAGATGTAAAAAGGAGATAAGACTAAGGTGCCTATATATCAGAATATGATTTTAATGTGGCCTACAAGGGGCATGAATGTTTGTCTTTCAGCACAATGGTCAAGGCAATAAATAGATGTTGCTATAATAGAACTAGACACTGTGAAAAAGGAAGATAACTATCTTCTGTACCACAAAAGATATAATAAAATTAATTTTTCCCAGGAACTCAGAAAACAAGTTAATATAGAACTGAATTTGAAAGTCCCAAATAAGTGTCAATCAAAACAAGTGCACAGAGAAGGCATCTGATTAATTCAGCAGAAGTATGTGGGACCTATATCCTGTTTGAGCTTCCCACCTGGGACCTGAGTTCTTTGATGCAGTCTTCCTTCTGCAAAAGAAGAAGAAGAAAGGTGAAAGCTTACCTTCAGCTAGATAAAGCAAGAGAAGACAAAGCATGAACATGTGTTCAAAGGATGGACACAGAAAATGATTAGGTATGTTGGAGGGAGAGCGGGACTGCTTGCAGTGGATTAGAATTGAAATACAATTTTAACCCCTTTGACACTCATCCTGGGACAGACAATGAGGATTTAACCTGTTCCCAATTGGAACACAGAATGGCACATTCTTTTGTTGCGTGTAACTATTTGGTGGGACAAGTTCAGAGCCTTTTGTTGCGTGTAACTATTTGGTGGGACAAGTTCAGAGCCTCTGCCAATGACTGCAGAGGTGATCTCTTGAAAGGTCTGAGAGGGTTTAAGTCATCCTATAACTCAGTAACCAAAACAGCGTACCACTTCTAGAGCCCTGTAGAGATAGGTTTATCTTGCCTTATGATGCAGAGTTGAGTAAAGACTGAAGGGTCTTTTAGGAGGTTGGAACTTTGGCCTTTTACTTTCAGCCATAGATTTACAGATACCACTTCTCTTCCTTACCTCTTGAATATAACTTTTTTTTCCCCTAGAAGGTTTGAATTGGCTACATTAGGTGAAAATGTATTGTTTCAGGCAGCACTTTGTCTCCGTTAGTTATTTGGAATTCCAGGACCACCCTGGCACCAGTAAGCCAATAGTAAGTCTGGCCTTCCCTAAGCATGGGCATCTTAGCACACTTGGCAAGAGACAGACATTTCCCTATAAGCTGTTTTCGTGTGTGTCCCGCTTGCCTGTCTTTTCCAGACTGAGACACACCAACGCCTTAGATGGGGCCCCACTTTGTCAGCTCACTTCCACAAGCCTGCTATTTCAGACTCGTATCTGTTTCTGTCCTAAATGATCTTCATGGACATTTTAAAACTGTGCAGATCTTTCCCCTAAATCATGGGGAGTGAGGGGATCAAGGCTATCTAGGTTCTGATCCTTCGTAGCCTGCTTCAGAGGAGAGCGGCTTGGAGGATGAAATGAAGAACAAATTCACATCTTTGTGTGTCCCAGTGGATCCTTGGGCTCAGAAATGCTTATACCAGAAAGAAAAACCTTCATGTGATGGGTAGTCAAGGAAGTCCACAGATGTACTGTGCTCCCTATTCTTGTCTGGAGCTGGTCTTCTGTTATAAAGAATCAAAAGCTTAGGCCTGGGAGGGAGTTTGGGTTTGCAGATCCTTATGAAACAGAGACATGTTCTTCTCCAAGCAGCATCCTTCCTCTAACACTGCACCATCTTCTGACCAATGGAAGACGGAGCCAGGCTTGTAAATGAAATAGCTATGGCAGGTACTTGCTCCCATCTTCTCAAGAAAGCTAGCGAGCTGGGACAAGCCTGTGGGGGATGCAATACAGGAGACAAGACTGACTTTTGAATGCAGCTGGCATTATTTGATGTCAGGTGAAAAAATCAGTCAGGCACTGAGGTGTTCATATTACGGGGAAGAAGATTGTAAGCTATATGAGGCAAGATATTTTCGATATCATGAAATAGGCTAACACCAACCAACCTGTGGTATTGTTTTCACATGCATAAATGTCACACACAGAAAAATTGTGTTTTACATTTAGTTTTTACCTTTGCTTCAGACTTCCATTAACGACTTAAATTTAGAGATGTAAATGAAACACTTTCAATACAGAGTTGCTTATTATAATTTATGTAAATGTTGTAAATTGATTAAGCCTTTGTAGTGATGTGTTAGTTCATAGCAACATCTTTATCAGCAGTATAATTCACACAGTAACAGTTAGTATGACACTAGAGAGAGAGAGATATCAGTTTATTTCTTAGAACTCATTTGCTTCTTCAAAACACCACATAGTCCAAAATTCACTAGCATCCAGTCAAATAATACTCTTAAAAATGTAACAGACAAGTAAACTAAGATTTGATATAAGCTTATGTTGCTACTAAATCTAACAGGGTACAGTCCAGCCTGTATAGTTATTCTTCATGTTGCACATGTCACACTGAAAGTATTGGAACAATTAAATTCAGTAGGCCTAGTTATACCATAAGATATGTGTGTGCAACTCCCATAGATAAAAGAACTCTGTTGGAAGGGCAAAATTGGGGGGGAGAGGTTTGTTTTTGAAATCACAAGGCAGTTAGTAACTGTGAGAAATATTTTCTGTTTATTTAAAAATGGAGAGAAATGTATATTGGAAACATTTTCAATAGGGACTCTGAGACCGGTCTATCAGAGTGGGTATAATTATAAAGAAGAGAACATTTTGTTATAACCATTTTGCTTTTTATTTTAAATCCCAAAAGCTCATCTCTTTTTATCAAATTGCATATAACTGCAATCATTCAAACTATTTGGTTTATATTTTTCTTTAAGTTTAAATAGTTATATTTTTACTGTTATTACTAATTATTTTTACAACACCCAAACAATTAGTAAGACATGATCCCTGCCCCAAAGTGCTTACAGTCTAGGGGCCAAATTCTGAGATATGATCTCACCTCTTTGTACAAGCACAGGCAGTGGAGTTAAGTGAGGACAATGGCTAATGGGGTGAGGATTACCAGCGATTTGTGGCTAGGGGGAGAACAAAAGATAGGCAAAGAAAACGTATCCATCCGAAAATGGTTCCACTTGTTAATCACTGACAAGAAGCACTGCCTCCAGAAAAGCCTATTCAGGCATCAGCAAGAAGTGGAAGGATAGGGAGCTTGTCTTATCAGTCAACATGAGGAGATGACTCTGACTTCTGAAATTTGAATCCAATTTTTGGCACTGGTGACGTCCTGTTCACTTCATCCTTCCCATTACAATATTCAGGTGCACTGCAAAGAAAACCTTGTAAGTCATCATTAAAGTGTATTTTGTAGCACATGGGAAATTGTCTTCTTAACAAAGAAGAAATATATATATACTAACTGTAGTAGTCAGATGTGTATCTGTCTGCCTTTGGATTATAAAAGTAGTGTTTTGACTGGCTTATTGAATAGAAATGCTTCTGCCCTTTGATTATTTAACAAACTGGTACTATTCCCTTACCTCACCTCTCGTATCCTTGGGGAAATAGTTAGGAATTGTGTTTATGAAATTGTAAAATTTGCCTCATTACATGTGATCTGAGTTGGAAACAAATATCATTTTATCTTTTTCAGGAGGATTTTCATGTAAAATTTGTGCCTAATTTTTCTCATGAACAAGTTTTGAGTTACATTTTATCATTGGCTACTATATTTCACTGCATAGCAGCTATCTTATAAGCAAGATGGGTGGTATACCCTTTGTCATAACAGTCACATAAGGTAACTGGATGTAGTGTAAATGAAAACTAGATGAAAGGATCACGGGATTCACACTTCATTAAAATGTAGGTTGAATTCTTTAATGATACCCATTCAAGTATCTTGTGTAATCTTCTATCAGGATTGTATCTCCATTTCAGTTTGTAGGACATTACCTGTTTTGAATAGGATAAAGACTCATTGTTACTGTCAGTCCTGTTTCAAGCTAAATATTCATCTAGCCCTTTGTGGCTGCCATTTTTATCAGGCATTCAGAACAGCTTCCCTTTGCTGATCTGCCATTTTCCAACATATCACTGTTTCACTTGTATGATTTCTGGTGAGACAAGCTCAGACCTGGCTGCTTTTCTCTCAGTAACAGAGAAAAGAAATGTCTCTGGTGCCTACTCTGCAGAGAAAGTTGATTCATGTGTAAATTATCACTTGGCCTTTATTTGCTCGGCCTGTGGAGAGTACACATGCAGATAAAAGGCTCGGTGGGTCAGGGCTGAGTACGTGCAGGTTTCTCCAGTGGCCACAATGACAGTGTTAGAATTGTTGTCAAAGATTATCAGACAGACTGTGATGTCTTATCATTATTTACTTACAGTTTAGAGTGTAAAATAAATTTCAACAAGCAGTGGGTTTTTATAACATTGAACAAAGTGAACATCATAGCTGTATATTATTATTAGCAGCAGCCTTCTGTATCAGGATTTTAAAACATCTGTATCTTTGATGATAGTACTTATGTCTGCATACAAAAAAAATGCTGTGTTTACTTCATGAGTTACATTTAAAGTGAAAACAAGGCGCAGCGGTACTTAATTTTGCAAAATGGAGACTAAGTATCAACAAATCGTCTCTGAGAGCACATGTAAAAGAAATGGGTAGAGAGGTGTTTGTTTGGTTTCCACTGAAATAGTTTGAAAGTTTTGTTTTGTTTCTATGTGTAAAATTTCCAGTAATAGCATTAAGTGGCTCAGGAATGCTTTAAATATCCAATGTTGTGTCTCGTTTAATAAGGTAGTTACAGTATATTTGTCTATTTTACAACTACATTTGTATTGGCATATAATGTGTGCAGCAGCTGGGAACTGTGTAGGGGCGGCAGAAAGTTATTTGATCTTCAAAATCAGCTACCTGTCACTCAATTGCCTTTCATTGAAACATAATCAAGAATCATTATGGGCCTATTAGCAGCTCTGATGTAAGTGCATTTTAAATGCCATTGTCAGAGCTCTAGTTATCCTCAAAAAAGTAAAGTCATTAAAGTACAACTGTCTCGTAGTTTCACAAGGTAAATCATAAATCAGACAGGGTATTAAGCTTGTGAAATGTAAATTCAAGACCCATAGGATTTGATCCGTAAGGTCAACTTCAGTTTAGACATTTGGGGCTATCTTGCCATTGAATAGCCAATAGACAAGGTCATCTCTGTCCAAGTGTTACTGTTAGCATATCTACATTTGTAACAATGTTCTGAGCATTTTTTTAAAAAAGTTTTTTTTGGCAAAAACAAACACTGTAACTTATTTTAAAAACATAAAATTAAACCACCCAGATGGGGTTATATGATATAATTTGTTGCACACCTTGATAATATTTTCCCTTTTCAGTGTTATTAGTGACATTACATGTCTTGTGTAGAATATTGTTGTAGCTGCTCTGAGCCCCTTTACTTGCTTTATTTTAGAAAAGTTTCCCCTTGAAATATTCTGATGCTAATGTTTTGCAACTCATTGCAATATCCCTTGGCACACTTGGAATTTGGTATTTAAATTTCATTTTTAAAAATTCGCACTTCATTTCAGAACCTTTGTTCCCTCTATCCCCTTTCAGGGCAGGGGAGCTGGGCAGGTTTGCATCCCACCAGGGGGCCATTTCCTCTCTCTCTACTTTGGAATAGTAAGAAGAGAATATAAAGAGGTGCTTGGTAAGAAGTAACATACCTGCTCCTGGGGACAGTTAAAGGTGTTTCCTGCGCTAGGTTGGTTGTGGGTTCTACCATAATATCAATGTTTATGCTACAGGTTGTGCAGCATATGAAAAATATAAATGTTCAGCCTCCTGCAGTCCTTGGGCCTCAGTATACCACTATCATGCAGGAAGCTATGTGACTCAGTAGACAGAGCACTGGACAGGGACTTCAGGAGACCTGGTTCCCATTCCCAGCTCTGCTGTTAGTCTCGTGTTTGACCTTGGGAAAAGTTATTTCCCCACTCTCTGCCTCAGTTTTGTCATCTGTAAAACTGGGGATAATGATGCTGACCTACTTTATAAAGTGCTTTGAGATCTGCTGGTGAAAGATAGTAGGTAGGTATTATTATTCATAAAGTGCTTTGAGATCCGTGCTTGGAAAGCAGTATATTTTATTAATAATACTTTGGGGTTGGGTGGGACTTTTGGCTGATTGGTAATGTTTTTTAAAGGTTGGGATTGTTTTGGGTTTTGTTTCATCTTTCCCTGCATATTCTACAGGTTTGACTTGTCTGCAGAGATTATGTACTGGTTAAGGACAGAGGTCAGGTTCTGTAATGAGAATTGGGACCAGGATGATAGGACTTTAACATCAAGCCCAGATAGAGGCACCCCTACCAGAACCCAAATTCTTGACACAAGAAACGGGGCGGTTTGGGATTTTATTCTGGGGCCAAATCCCAATGGTTGGCTGGAACTAAAATGACACCGACTGGACAGATGCCAATTATGGCCATGTAAAAATTAAGGAGGGCCACTTTGGAGTAGTGAGAAAGCAGGTAACAATAGCAATGAAGTCTTCAGTTGAATAAATCTTGATTTAATTGTATTGATAAAAGCCATGGCCATAGTTAAACTTGTGTGCTGTCTTTAAATGGTAGACCTTGTAGCATAATTACACACACTCTGAAAATATATGTTGATAATCTGAATCTGAAAAACATTCAGATAAGTTAGTAGGTATTTCATTTTGATAATATCAACCTGTTTATACAGTAACAGAACTGAAATATTTGGCAGTTATCTATGTATACAAATATGTTTCACATATATGAATATGGAACATAGTACACAAATATACCATTAACTTAATACAAGCAACAACATCATGTGGCAGTTTTCCTAAGAATATATTTTATACATCTGTGAGGAGGTATACATGATATAATTATATGACAAATAAAAATATTTGAAGGTAGAGAACAGATTTGTTTATGTATGTAATAATTTACTTACCAGTGTAACTGAACTCAAATGCAGAATTATTACTTACATTGTGGCATAAATGTACATTATGTAGTGCCATAAGGGGACTATGCAAAATGACATAGTAGCAAGTAGCAATGTTAAAACTAAATCTTTGTCTCAAAGAACTTGCAGTCTAAAGGCATAAGTGAGTACTGTACATTATGGTACTGATCAAAGGGAAACTAGTATACAATTAATATAGCACGTGATTTTTTTTTAGTGAGCTGCTGCTATTGCTTAATTTTACAGATGGATAAACTGAGGCAGTGTGAGGTCATATGATTTACATAAGGTTAAACATTGGGCCAGATTTTTAGACAGGTTAGGTATGTGATAGTGCGTGAAAAATGAGTGTGCAATTGAATGCCTAATTTGTGAGTGCAGTTACTGTGATTCTGAACAAACAGGTAAATTCACTGATTACAAATTACCCATTTGCATATATAATTATCCAGTGTACACATGCAATTGTAATTGTACATTTAAAAATTGCACATTCAGGACCAGATCGTTGGGTCCAACCAAGCTATGCAATGCACAGGACATAAATGAGAGAAGTGAGAAGGAAAAGATGTTGTAGGGCAGCTTACCTCAGTAAGGGAGCCAGGGGCGGCTCTATGTGTTTTGCCACCCCAAGCACGACAGTCAAGCGGCTTTTGGCAGCGCGTCTGCGGGCGGTCCACTGGTCACGTGGATTCAGCGGCATGCCTGCGGGAGGTCCGCCAGTGCTATGCCTTCGGTGTCCCCGCCGCCAAATTGCCGCCAAATCTGCGGGACCGGCGGACCTCCCGCAGGCATGCCGCCAAAGGCTGCCTAACGGCCGCCCTCACAGGGACCGGCAGGCTGCCCCCCGCAGCTTACCGCCCCAGGCATGCGCTTGCTGCGCTGCTGCCTGAAGCCGCCCCTGAAGGGAGCTGTGCAAAGGGGGCAAAGCAGCAGCTGTGAATCTAGTCCATGTTTTGTGCATGCAGTTACACACTAAATTCATTTGAAAATATGTCCCATCAAGTCTATGGCCTAGATTAGAACCAAGTATCTACCTTGCTACTCAATCTTTGCTTATTATTATTATTTTATTATTATCATCTTATATAAGATATATATAAGGTCTTATATAGCTTAACACCTAGACTGCACTATCTCAAAGAATTTGCTTCTAAGTAATAGAATTCCACATACATAAATCTTGCAATAAATGATAGAACTTTTTGTGTGTGCCCTGATTTAAGTGTATATACAAAAGCAACAACAAAAATAATGAACTGTCGGAAGGCAGATTAACAACAACTTTTCTGGCTGAGAATCTTTCTATTTTCTGGTTCACTTTCCAAATAATAAATCAAATTCCTCCTCCTATCAGTAATTTCAGATGTGATTAGCTTTGTATGAAAGATGTTGATACATCTCTATATGCATTAGTCTGTGGTTGCTCAGCAGGCTGACATCTTTTACACTTTTGATGGCCCTCCATGGCAGGAAAGCACACTGAGATATTGTTGAGTTGCTACTTAAATCCACCAAACCACAGACATTCTGATCTAGAACTGCCTCAGAACCCTTGATTTTGGCCTGTTCAACCATATGTGCAACAGTTCTCTATCAGAGGCTCTACATCACAGAGTAATGTTCAAAATCCTTGGTGATTTTTTACATGTGCTCAGGCATGTAGTACACTTGATGTGTGATGCAAAATATTTTTTCCTGTACACTACAGCTTTGTAAAGGTGACAGATACACAACTTTTCATATAAAATTTGTCACAGTTTCATGACTCAAACATTTTATTTTTCTGTGAGATTATCACAAAAGGACCGTTTTCATATTGTCATTTTGAAATTTAAATAATTTGTCAGTTTTGCTCAAAAATAGGACCATATTGATCAAAAACAATATTCTGCAGTTTTTAATAAACTGCAGTTTTCAAAAATGTATTTTGAAAAGTAAAAATCTTGATTTTCAAGGGATTTTTATTTTCATTTCAGATTTTCATACTCTTTTATTTACACTCTTAAGGTATATTAGATAGAAATAAGTCTTCAATATTCACATCACGAGTTCTTTAAAGGAGAAGCCTTTTACAGAGAAGCCTATCAAGTAGTCTGTTACCAGTCAAGACATTGCTTCAAGTTTGGGGGTAGATTCTCTGGGGGGAGCCGGAAAAATGTGCAGAATAAAAAAAATGCAGTGTGACTGACTGATTCTTACACATTTGCTGGGATGAATTCCAAGAGTCACATCCTGACCTTGTTGCAGTCAATGGAAAAACTCCCTTTGACTTCAGTGGGCCAGGATCCCCTTACTCAATAAACTGAGTAACTTATCTGTGTTATATATACCATTGACTTTTCTGTAGTGTACTAGCTGCCTGATTTCTAAATGTAGGAAACCAACACATAGAATATGAGAGCCACTGGGGGTTAATGGACAAATCCTGAACCTAGTGACCTGCTTGTGTACCTGGCTAAGTAGATACAGGGAGAAGGAATCCTCCCCTCCCACAAAGGTTGGTGAATGGCTATAGAGTCATTCTTATGGATGCTTATCCAGCCCAGTAGCTGGAGTAACTTCCAGAGATCCTAGATCATAGAATAGAATCATAGAATATCAGGGTTGGAAGGGACCTCAGGAGGTCATCTAGTCCAACCCCCTGCTCAAAGCAGGACCAATCCCCAACTAAATCCCCAAATGGCCCCTCAAGGATTGAACTCACAACCCTAGGTTTAGCAGGCCAATGCTCAAACTAGTGAGCTAGATGCCACACAATGCAGTGGAGTCACATCTATTCCACTGCCTATCTGGATGTGTGTACACACCCATAGAAAGAAGGGCAGAATTTGCCCTCATAGCTGTCTTTTGGTTCAAATATTTTTATTAAAATGGAAGAAAAAAAGGCATAGTTAAGTACATGGGTCCAGATCCTCAGCTGGTGTAAATTGATGGAACTATGGAGTTATGACACCAGCTGAAAATCTGGCTCTTAGCATCAACAGCTGGTCCTGCACAAAGTAAGTGTGTGAGTAATGAACGAAGGCATACTCATATAAAATACAGTAACATTAATCATAATACTAACCCAAGCTGAAAAGCACATAGACCATGGATATAATGCTAGCAAACATAACACCAATAAACTATAGTGAGTAATATTAAAAGGAATTAACAATAAAGCATAGGTGACAGTGCCATCAAGTGTGTTGAGCTATCTACAATCATAATATGTTCAAATAGCAACATGGTCTGAAACTGTCAAAAACAGGCTGCTAAATGGTGAATGTGGGTACAAACAGGTGATTGCAAACATAAAATCACCCTCTGAGGGGTAGCTGTGTTAGTCTGAATCTGTAAAAAGCAACAGAGGGTCCTGTGGCACCTTTAAGACTAACAGAAGTATTAGGAGCATAAGCTTTCGTGGGTAAGAACCTCACTTCTTCAGATGCAAGACATCTGACTTGCATCTGAAGAAGTGAGGTTCTTACCCACGAAAGCTTATGCTCCTAATACTTCTGTTAGTCTTAAAGGTGCCACAGGACCCTCTGTTGCTTTTTACAGATTCAGACTAACACAGCTACCCCTCAGAGGGTGATTTTATGTTTGCAATCACCTGTTTGTACCCACATTCACCATTTAGCAGCCTGTTTTTGACAGTTTCAGACCATGTTGCTATTTGAACATATTATGATTGTAGATAGCTCAACACACTTGATGGCACTGTCACCTATGCTTTATTGTTAATTCCTTTTAATATTACTCACTATAGTTTATTGGTGTTATGTTTGCTAGCATTATATCCATGGTCTATGTGCTTTTCAGCTTGGGTTAGTATTATGATTAATGTTNTGCCATAGTGTGCCAGCAATGCCCCTCTGCTATGTACATTGGCCAAACTGGACAGTCACTACGCAAGAGGATAAATGGACACAAGTCAGATATCAGGAATGGCAATATACAAAAACCTGTAGGAGAACACTTCAACCTCCCTGGCCACACAATAGCAGATGTAAAGGTAGCCATCTTACAGCAAAAAAACTTCAGGACCAGACTCCAAAGAGAAACTGCTGAGCTCCAGTTCATTTGCAAATTTGACACCATCAGATCAGGATTAAACAAAGACTGTGAATGGCTATCCAACTACAGAAGCAGTTTCTCCTCCCTTGGTGTTCACACCTCAACTGCTAGCAGAGCACCTCACCCTCCCTGATTGAACTAACCTCGTTATCTCCATTACTTGCATCTGAAGAAGTGAGGTTCTTACCCACGAAAGCTTATGCTCCCAATACTTCTGTAAAGGTGCCACAGGACCCTCTGTTGCTTTTTATAAAATCACCCTGTTTGTGCACATTCATGCATTTTTATGTGCATTGCCTATCATATTTTTTGTATGAAGCTTAGGTGTCTGCTCTTAAAAATTTAGCCTCGTATGACTTGGCTGGACTGAGCAGCTTTTTTTAATTTGAAAATCAATCAGACAAATTTTTACTTTTGGATTAATTGATTTTGTTTCCCGTGGAATGGCCTGTGGTTATGATGCCTCTTCCTTTTTATCTAATATAAGTGAATATCATCATATGAAACAAAGATATATATATATGTGTGTGTTAATGTCAAGGAGCAGAAAGAGAAACACTTTTTTTGTCATTTCAGAATAAGTTCTCGATTCCATGCACATTGCATATCATACAAGATAAAAAGTTAAGCATCGTGTATATATTCCCATGGGATTGTAATGAAAATCCCTATGGTTCAAGCATTTGTATTTATTTTTTAGAAAATACTGCCTTTCCTTTATTCTTGACACCTGTTATTTTTATTATACTGTTCTTTTAACAAAGCCTAAAATCATAAAAAGAAACTATTAATAAAAAATATTGCATTTTATTGGTACATGGGTTTTATATTGCACAATAATATGACTTTTATGAGCATCCATTCTTAACTGCTATTTTACATGAAATGTTAGAAAGCCTAATTCATTAACATTTACTAATGTGCTGGGATCAAATAGTTCAAAGTTTGTGTTTGAGCAAACAAAGAAAAAAACCCTAAAAATATATTATCTATTCTGTCCTGTCACTGTGGGTGAAATGCAGTGATCTCTGTTACCTCTTACCCTCCTTTTGAGCCATCAGAGCTGCAAAATCATGGATCTTGCAGCCCTAACCCTAACCTACCTCCAGGTCTCCTAACACGCCAGTCTGTTCAGGGCTATCACAGATACCATGCAGCTGTTCTGCCTGTGCCCCGCCTCCAAAGCAGCTAAACCAAAGGACTTAAGTGATACAGACGGCCTTACTTAGATATTGGTTTGCAAGGAGTTGATTTTCAAACTGCCTGGGGAAAAGGTGTTTATTTAAGAAGGAAGTCCTTTTTTAAAATAAATTATTAAACAAACACATGCAATGTTAAAAGAATGTGAAGGTTGCAAAGTCAAGAACTCAAAAGTTAGGAAAATGCCATAATTAAGGTTGTCTGTGCAACTTTAATCCATCCCCCTGCATATACATACAATACAATCTTTAATATATAACTGTATACTATTTTTCCACTATTTTCTTCAGTGCACAGTGCTCACTAAATATACAGTAATACAGTATTTTGTTTTCTCTTTGCTGTTCAGTGTATCGCCCCACACCTTATTTAATGCACACTATTCAAACACTGCTTTGAAGATGGAATTTTTAACTTTCTCCTGGGATTTTCTGTGTGGTCATCACTATAGTGTCTGAGTTCTTCACAGATTTTAATTAATTTATTTTCACAACACCCCTGCATAAATGAGGGAGTGCTATTAACTCCACTTTAGAGAAAGGGAACTGCAACATAGAGAGATTAAGGTAAGATGTTTCCACTAATTTTGGGTGCACAATTTGAGACACAGTGAGCCTGATTTTTCAGAGTATTTAACATTTTTATAATACTCTGTGTCAAATTACATCTCCCACTGATCTCAGTTGCATTTGTGAGGGCTCAGCCTTTGTCTGGCTATACCAAAAAAAGGACTGGAGACATTTGACATGGGTTTAATCAGGCCGCAACTTTATTATTAGATGCCTGGGACTACCCAGCAGATAACAGTGTACAGTGCAGGTAACCCCATGTTTATTCCATAATTACCTGGGGGGCTTTTATCGTCTCCCCCTTTTTTTCCATCCAGGTCCCTCCAGCAAATCCATTGCCAGGACTTTACCATCCACTCCCACCCCTCATAGAACGGTTAAGGTGGGCTATAAGAATGAGGGGTTATACCAATCATAGGAGTACCAATCATAGGAGTCCCCAACCACCCCCCTGTTCATTCCCCCCCCCCAGCCATACAGCACTATTCCCTTCATTCAGCCACCCAGCCAATTCCCACCCCCCCATTTAAAGGTGCAGGGTGGTCATTTTGCAAATTGGACCCCAGGGTCTCAGATTGGGTGCCCAGAAAATGAAGAACACATAACTAGTGTGAAAAGTTTGATTTAAGTGACTTGCACAGCATCACATAGCAATTCTGTGGCAGAGTCAGGGATAGATTCTAGTTCTCCACAGCAGCATAAAATTGTATTATGAGGCTATCCTTTCTCTTCCTGAGATTCCCTGCCTTATTTATTACTTACCTTCCAGACTCTGCAACAAATGAAGGAGGGGTCCTCAGACAATAGCTTTCCTCATCACACCAGAGCTAGCCCTACAGATGATCTATGCAGGGATCAGTATGATGGAATTTCTGGGGGCGGGTTTCAGCTTGCTTTTTTTAAAAACATAGGAAAATACACACTTGCAAAACTACATTAAATTGACATTCAATTTGCAAAATCATGAGCAAGGTCTGAAGTTAGTAAATGCCAGGATTAAGGTTGTCCATGAAACCTTGATTCAACCCCCTCGTACGTATGTATTATAAAAGTTTTTAATTACATGATTTCACACTATTTTTGTCACCGGACTCCTTCCTCATTCTGTAATTATTTATTTTACCAGAGTACCTTTTTATTAGTATGTGCATTACGAATGGAGTGCAATTAGTGCAGCCTCTGCTCTTGTTTTTACTATATTTGCACCACAAGTTCAGGTACATGATCCCTTAAAGATGCATCCTTGGTACCTTGTGGGTATAACATAAGAAAATAAAAATGTATCAGGAGGTAAAATGTTCCTCTTTCAGATTAAAGACAAAAACACTTGTTTTGCCCCTGCACTTAAGAATCACGGGGAAACTCCTTAAGGCAAGATTGTATCTGAAAAAGTACCCCGGCCTATGGGTGCCAGGAAGTTCTACAGGATTCCCGTTATAGTTACTTCTGTGTTCTTCCACCAGGAGACAGGGCTTATTTTTCCCCCCTCACCCGGTTTACGAAGTTGAGGCCCTGGCCCATGGATATTCCAAAATCCCTGGGGTGAGGCACAGAGTCATCTATACAGAATCTCTGTGCTTTAGCCCCTGGCAACTCTGTTAGCTTCACTGCAGCTGTACTATTAGTGATTCCTTGGCTTCAGCTACCCCAGTGTCCTTCTCAAAGGGAGATTCCTGCAGCAGAGGCAGTCCTGTGGTAATGTATTACAGCTTTTTACTATGTTAAATTTACAGGGACATCTCTGTTGAGTGCAGAGAAGAAGATTTACATCCCCTCTCTGGGCCCTCCTCAGGTCAGCCCATTCCTTCCTGCCCTGTCCACCACATTTTCCTTCACAGATCCCCAGATATGCAGTTTAAATATGGCCTCAGTTATCCTCAATCCTCAGTCAGATAAAATCCCACTGGCTTCCAGGAGAGTTGTGTTTGAGTATGGACTGAGTAAAAACCAAGTCGGGATATTAAGGATTTGGCTTGTGTTTTAATGTTGAGTTAGTATTAACTTATTGTAACTTATTATCAGTAACCCAATATGATACAATCAGATAATTTGATTATAGGGCTACAGAATGCACAACAAAGCATTCTAGTCATTCTGAGCTGAAAAACAAGCACAAAATAGACATATGCTTGACTGAAAGATCTTTTTTCTAGTTAATCATGGCTTTTGTTCACAATAGATTTTTTTTAAAATGCTGAAAGAAATGTTTTCTCCACACATACATATATTATGGTTATAACATTTCATTTCTCCCTAGACTGAGGGAGAATGTACTGTACATACTGTATCCACAGTGCCAGTTTTCCTAAACTGCCTATTCAGTGAGCTTCCCTCTTACTTCACTCTACAGGAGATTCAGTTTTCATATTAACTCATTGCAGGATCTTTTATGAACAGTGACTATCAAACTGTGCTGGTTGGCACATTTGTGCATGCTGGTACCGTTCTCTACTAACTTCCGTTCCCACGTCAATCTTTCACACCACACTCCAGTTCTTCTGTTTATCAGCAATTGTTTTAAACTTATTTCTAGAAAACAACCTGGAGTGGTTTAGACAAACCAAACCAAATTAGAGCAATAATTATTAAAAGACGTGTATAGGACACAAACAATAGAATTCCCCACGTGTATTTAATTTTTCTCATGTTTATCTCATACAAAATTTGTGGGCCAACTGTGGCAATAACTAATAATGTTAATAGAAGATGACAGAAAATTTCAGTTGAGTGATCCTGCACAGGGAAATTACTCTGGCATTCTCTTTTGTTTGTATTCTAATTTTATAGAAAACTGGGATTCTGCATTTGAAAAGGTAATTTGAATCACCAGGTTTTGAAATTCATTTAAATATTTCAAATTTCTTCCTCTTCCAAATATACTTTCCTGTCAGACCCTTGGCTCTCCATCACCAACTCTCAAGGCTTACCAGTTTTCCCAGTGAGAAGGGCTTTCTTCAGAACACATTAACACCCTCCATAATTGGTTAGCCAACTAACTCTTTAGTGATGTAAGGCTCTGCCTTTCTCCATGTCTCTTAGAGCTGAGCGTTCTTACCAGCACTACAAGTGTAGGCACTGTTCCTGCAGTGGGACTCCATGCAGAAGGATCAGAACCATATTTTTCAATTTAAATTGGCTTTGGACACAAACTAAGGTCATAAAACTTCATAATTTTCTCTTTTTTTTCACCCTCCCTTTTATTAAATGAAATTGTAAATTGCATATTCATCACTGAGATTATCAGTAATATGGTGACATGTAGATAGGGTTGGGAGCATGCTGATATGTATGAAAAACAAATTTGGTAAAAGTGAGTCAATCCTATGTTGTTATTACACCTCTACCCCGATATAACTCGACCTGATGTAACACAAATTCGGATATAATGCAGTAAAGCAGCACTCCGGGGGAGCTCACTCTGGTGGATCAAAGCAAGTTCAATATAATGCGGTTTCACCTATAACGCAGTAAGATTTTTTGACTCCCAAGGACAGCGTTCTATCAGGGTAGAGGTGTATTTGTATTACAGAAGGACCTCAGAGCCCCAGTAATGGTGAGGATCCTATTGTGCTATGCACTGTACAGACACTGAACAGAAAGATGGTCCCAGTCACAAAGAGCATGCTATCTAAGTATAAGAGACAACTGTTGGATATAGGCAGATGGAGAAGTACAAGGAAACAATGAAGCAATATTGTCTAAATAGACAAGACAGCCAGGTACGAGAAGGGGTGTAAAACACAAGCAGAATGAACAATGTGATGGCATCAAATGTCATGTTAGTTCCACATTTGAGGGAGGGGTACGACATAGGAGAGGATCAGCGCTAAACTGAAAGAGAAGAGAAGGGAAGGAAAGGGAATTGGCAAGGAGGAGAGGGGAGGATAGGCAGGTGTGAAGTGAAGCTGAGGTGAAAAGACTCTGAGGGATACAGAGGGAGAAGGTTGGAACAAACAGCCCATCAGCACAAAACAGAGAAAGTCAGACCATAACAAGCTCGTAAATAGAATTTACCTGAACACTGAAATAGCTAAAAACTACTCCCTAGGCACCCATATGTCAGAAACTGGACTAGACAGCAAGGCCCCGATTCTGGGCTGCATCCTGGCACCTTTAAAAGGGGAGTCCCTGGTGATGAAGGACCAGTTGAGACCACAGCTCAGGGACGTGACAGTGGAAGGAGGACTGTAGCCAATGCACTCTGCACGATGGGTGTTCTGGACAGCCTTCCTGGGGACTATTGCAAGTAAAGCATAAGAGCAGCTCCTGAGGCTATTCTATGTTATGCCAGTGAGAACTTTTGTTAATGTGACTTTTAATTTATATGTTCCCCCCCTGACATTTCTTGTCACCTTCTTCCCAAGTTTCTAGCCCACTTCTTTGTTGTGTTTGTCACAGACAAGGCAAGACTTTGGCTTCCATTTCCATTTGCTGTACTAAATTTTCTTTTTCCACCAGGAAGTCCCCAGTTTTGAGTGCTGTTTCATGGGCTCTCAATTTAGAGTCTGAATCTCTTGTAGAAACAAAGAGACAAGAAGTGTGGGTAAGGCCCAACTGCTAGTTTCTATGGTCTTAGCTAGGTTGCTATAATTTATGGCTCCATTCTGAGGCCTGTGTTATTGGACCTATAATTTTGTTTCACTTTCACAAAACTTTCTTCAATATCTCATTGGTTCCTATGTATCCAGTGGCACTTCCTAGCCTCCCAAAACAAAACACCAAGCTGTAGAGACCATGACTGAGAAAGTGAAACATCTTTGACCCTTTGCTTGCTTCTGTAGCACATTTTTGTGCAAGGTAACTACTGATTTAGAGGACATAAAAGATGAACACACATGGTGAAAAGCAGAATGTTTTGCACACTTCTAGGCATGTCAGCTATTTTCCATGTTGAGGTGGTGGAGGGTTAAATGGGGATTACATTGCAACATTATGGTAATTAATTTTGAATGTTCTCTCTAATGACATCTTTGAGGTTACCTATTAGGAAGTGTGATATTTTGCATTTTAGTTAAACTTAGCGTAATTCACATCTGCAAGGCTTTAGTGAATTGGTGTTTATTCTTAAATTGCTGGTTTCCATATTATGGGAACTTCAGACCATCACATACTTGATATAGACTCATAGACAGATAGACCTGAAGGCCTGAAGGGACATCGTGATCATGTAGTCTGATCTCATTCACAGCGCAGGCCACAGAACCTCACCCACACACTCCTGCACTAGACCCATAATCTTTGGCTGAGTTACCGAAGTCCTCAAATCATGATTTAAAGACTTCGAGTTACACAAAATCCTCCATTTACACTAGTTTAAACCTGCAAGTGACCCATGCCCCATGCTGCAGAGGAAGGCAACCTCCCCCAACCCTCACCCCAGGGTTTCTGAATTAGGATGTGAAAGTCGTGAAGCACATGATGGTAAAATTAAATTTCTGAGTAGTTCTAAAACAAATGTATTTAATTTAGTTTGTGACATTCAACAGCTGGGATAGGATTTTTTACAGACTTTTTTTCTGATTTATTGTTACGGTATAGACTTTGGAAATTGATGTTGGGCACTGATTCATTTGTGGAGCTATGATTATGAGTATGGTGTTTCCCCAACTTAGTTGATTCTTGCATCACAGTTCACCTCATTGGACTATAATAGAAGCAGACCTGTATTGATTACTGTGACTTACAGGGGGGAAAAAATCTTTGCACTTCACATTGGGTATAAATTATAAATAACATCTCTAAAGGCTGTGAAACAGCTTTCTTCTGAGACATCCACATGTAAAGCTGTTGTAGTGGTTATTAACTTTATGATTGCAGTACTGGTGTACTTGACCCACAGCAATGATCACTGTCCATAAAATCTTGCAGACTGGTCTCAGTCACCTGCCTTTTTCAGTATTGTTCATTAGCACAGACCACCAAAGGTCACTCTAATAACCAGAGGGTCAACGTGCACTACATCAGTATAAATTCATTGGTGGAACAACAACATTATCTTCTCTCTGTCTTCTCAACTAACATAGAGATGTAGAACTATATAGATAGTACATATAGGTCTTCTGAATAAATTTTGTGTGTATTGCATTTATCTTCACAAATGAGGAGACTGACATCTCTGAAATGGAATAGCTATGAATGAATTATTGGACATCTCATCATGAGTGGATAAATGTTATATCAGACCTTAGTAATCGTGTAACACAAATATACATTTGTTTTTTCAGTTTTCTGAAACATTTTAGACTTATTTTATGTTACATTAGGAATTACAATATTAAAGGATGAGCTGAGATGCTTTTAAGCCATCCCAAAAAATTGAACTTAGCATTATTTATTTAGGATTTGTATTCTGGTAGTATCAAGAGATCCCATCCCGAACGTGCTAGACACTGTACAAAAAACAAATTCATTTCCTTTCAATGCAATCACAAAAAAATCTAGTAAATCACCAGTTAAGCCAACATTCACATGTGCCTTACCACTCAAACATCATAATACCCAAATATATGCAGTCTCCTCAGCTCCATAGCAGACTCCATTTCCACCACAACCTGAATTCCAACCTCAGCTACTTGACAGAGAGACACTAAAAGCTTGGACATAGAGCACTGGCCTGTGACTCTGGGTGTCTGGGTTCTAGTTTTGTCACTGTCTTGTTGGGTGAACTTTGGCAAGTCATGGCCCCTCTCTGTGCCTCTGTTTCCCCATCTCTGAAATTAGGATAATGATGCTGACCTCCCTTGCTTTGATAGCTGCTGATGAAAAGCACTAGATAAGAGCTAAGTATTATTATGACACTAATCAAGAACATTTCTCATAAGAATTGGTATTTCCAGGGAGTTATACCTTGTGGAATTTACTCTGGAGTTTAAATATTCGTTGCTCACAAAGTTTCAACAAAATAGCTTGAACTAACACAATGTATTTAAAGGACACCCATTCATTTTTAAAAATTAGAATCTGAATAACTCAAAATTGTCTTTAATTTTTAAAAAATATTCAAGTGTTTCCTTTCTCTTACTAATTAGGGAATTGGAACTTTTTAAACACTGAGTCCCGGATGTGTGCTGTTGTATGCAATTTGATAAGGATTTTTCCTGGGTGACCAAATACTAATTTCATGATGGGATAAAGAGCATCCATTTTAAAAACATTTATTAACACTTTAACATATATTATAAAATGCTACCATAAGCTATCATGTAAATAAAATCATTTCACATATTGTCTACACACTATTTCACTTCGCTGTTAAGAGTTCTGTGTAGCTCAAAAGCTTGTCTCTTTCACCAGCAGAAGTTGGTCCAATAAAAGATGTTACCTCACCCACCTTGTCTCTCTAAGTAAATGGTAACTTTTAAAAAGTCAATAGCCACGTATTTCTGATTGTCCATACACACTGGTACATGCTGTCATGAGTTTTAAAAGTCCATAATTGTGTATCATGGAACCCACTTATATTGGAGTCCTTTTTTTTTCCCACAAAAAGGCTTTGTTGTTATGTAGATGTTCACTGTAACCCACACTGCTGTTTGCGCAATAGAATTCTCACACTCTCTGAACAATGGCTTGGTGAACAGGCTTTATGGGGGCTGGAGGGGGACAGAATCTACCCACCCAGCCCCAAGGCAGTTTAAAGTGCTACAGTGTAAGCACACATCCACTGGCCCCTCTTGTAGCTAGATCCAAAGGTCCCCTTTAGCCTCCTTATACTGAACTCATTGGAAGCCTGTCTCAGTCCACATAGGGCAGATGCAGAAGCCCCATCACATGGCTTTTTTGCCTGCTGGTGGTCCACTGTGTTAGGCTTCTGCAGGTGGGTGGCAGCTTGGAGAGCCTTGTACAGAATTCTACTCTGACAGAATTCAGGAGTTTCACTCTTCTTCACTATAATGAATTTCTCTGTCCTCAGTCCTTTGGTTTGACTGGGCTACACTCAACTATACTGTAGCCACATTTGTGCTTTCTGTCCCTGTGGTTGCCAAGGCCCAGTCTGGATGCTGGTGCAAATTAGAACAGACCCTGAGCTATTATAACTTGTGCCAGCCGATAATAGCCTGCTCAGCTGCCGCTGCCCATATCCACCATGGATGTGCACTGGGGGCCTGTCTTAGAGCCGTCTATGCAAACTCTGCACTGTTCAAGGAGTCACCCAGCTGGCCAATTACCCAAAGGGCTGGAACAGCACAAAGGGACTGGAAATGGAGTGGTTGATCTGGTCTTTTATATCTACATTCACTATCAGTGAGTTCTATTGTATTTATGTAATAGACGAGATCTGTTGTTGTATGCCAGTGTGTATGTGCTTATATGACAGAGTTTTTTAAACTATTGGGTTCAAAGAAACAAAGGTTTTGACTAGAACCAACCAACCCAAAGCCAAAACTCTAGGCTGGTACTCTATTCATTTATTTCATTGTAACTACTCTCTTTAGGGCCATATATAGCCCCAGACTACCATGTTAATGACAGCTCCTTAGACTGAGAGCAGTATATGGTCATTACTGTGTAAGCCATTTAAGTTGTTTTGAAGCAATAACATTATTTAAAAGAGAAAATGCCTTGATATATGATTACCCAATAATGTGGACTCAGAAGTGAATGACCTTGTGACTTTCACTTCTTTAGCCAAGTAGGATTAAGAGAGGCAAACAAGTGGATTCCCACTCTTCTGGGATACAGCTGACTGCCATCAGTGCTTTAATAACTAATAGTATAAAATGATAACTGCAGTAGTACTATCCTCGTGTTTCCATACTGCTTCACAAACCTGCATTGGCTTATTTGGGGCAATATTGGAGGGGGAGTGAGCTGGGGGGAACATACAAAATATTATATCTACAGAGGTAATATCCTAGAAACTAGAGGTAACATGTTTTAGGATATCTTGCCCTTCCCTACTATTGCTACACATGATTCTATAACTTGCTTTGGAAGATTAGTCCACTGTCTAAAGGGGCTGATATATTTGTCCTGATATTCAGCCTAAATTTTAATGTATTTAGTGTTATCCTGTTTGCCATCTTGGATCCTCTCTAAACTATTTCCTTCCTTCCTTTTAGGTGATTATTATATCCATGACTTAGTTCTTTAAATATCCCCCCAGAAGTCAATGCTTTTATCTTGTTAGTCATTTTTGTTGCTTCTTTCTTAAATCCTTTCAAACTGTTGACTTCTTTGTGGTATTGAGGTGTCTAGAATTGTATCCAGTGTGCATGCAGTGATGCTCATGGTCAGTGGTTTTCAAACCTCTTGAGCCAATGGACCCATTCATTGCCCAGTTTTTCAAAGTTCTCATTCTCCCTGTAAAAAATATTTACAGATTTGTACTGAGAGACTTTTTTTCTCTCCTTCTTCTTCAATCTTGCTGGTGATGCTGCAGGAGTGTTTGCTCTTTCAGAGGTTTTGGGAACTGGGGATAAACTGGCAGAACAAAATATTCACAAAAGACTAAATGATTTCCAGGAAACACTTTCCAACCTTAGATGGATTTTCATGAGGTCCTTACCTCAGGAATTTAAAAAACAAAACAAAATTTACCCTTCTTTTGATACAACCTGGTATTTTCCAAGGTAAAAAATTTAATTGATTTTAAAAAATAACTTTATGATAGAGAGACAGTTTAATCACATCCACATAAGTGGATGAATTCCATCAGAGGCAGGGAAATTCACTCACACACAAATGTGAACAGCATATCTGGACTTTCATTCTATACCCATTTCCATCTGAAAAAAATTCTTTCTGGATTACATTTTCCATGGTTGCTCTTAGGCCAGAAGTGATTTCATTTTTTTTTAAGGAAAGAATGATTAAAATCCATTCACTTCCTGGAGTTATGGAAAGGTGAATAAAGAAATATTTCCCATTTTAGTAAATTTTAAGAGGTTTTTCTTCTTGTACATGGCATCAAAATGGCTGCTCTTCACAACTGGAAACATTCCAACTGTCTATCTTCACTGAGAACTAAGCCCTGAGTTTAATAGAGCTTAAGGCCATCCTGGGCCTTTAGATCATCTAGTCTGAGCTCCTGTATATCACAGTTCATTAAATTTAAATACCCATATACTGAGTCTGGTGAGTTTAGTTAGACCAAAGCATTTCAGTCCTCAGGAGACTAACTGTTATGAGCAACACACAGGAAGAGAACAGGAGGGATCAGGTGCCACTAATGCCCAAGTCTTCTGCAATTATTATGTGTGTTTATACCCAGATGATCGTAGCAGGTGATCCATACCCAACGTTACAGAAGAAGGCAAAAAACTCTAAGGTCCCTGCCAATTTGACCTGAACCTTTCCCACCTCAAATCTCGTGTCCCATCTCCAGCTGTGGCCAATCTCTGGTGATTCAGTGGAAGTTTGGAGGGAAAAAAATACATCTGGCCTATTGTATGGTAGGGAGAGAGGAATTTTATTCCCTGATCCCTGCATGTATAAGTGTGGTAGTAACTTAATAAATATTGGAGCCACAAAACTTGGGAGTGCTAAGTTAGAAACCTAACTAATATCTGCATCAGTAGTTTTCATCTAGTAAGATTTCAATGCAGAATGCTGACACTGGGGTAGATCTCATTCCCATTAAAGTCAATGGCAAAATTCTCATTGAGTAAGATCAAGCTCATCTGGAACTGTGATATTAACTGCTCCGCTAAGGACCAAATCCTGAGATGCAGAGTATTCTTAATTCACTTTGAAGACAATGGGATTTGAGGGTCAGCAGCAGCTCACAGAATCAGACCTTGGGGGTAGCATTGTAGTTAATATCTGTGGAGAAACTTCTCAACCTAGAAAGTTTTCTCTGCAGAAATATTTCAGTGCAAAGAGATTTATATTGAAAACCCTCTGCTCTGGTGCAGCATGGAAAGCCTTTGTCCTGCATATCTTGTAAACTCCACAGGATGGAACCACTGTTCTGCATAATTTGTAAGTGCCACAGAAGGAGATTTTTGTCCTGCACAGTTGGCAAACGCTGAAGGAGGACACCTTTGTCCTGCACAGCTGGTAATCACTGCAAGAGCAAATTATGGGGAATCTGTTAGTGAAGCCAGCAAAGCTTGTACGTTCTGCAAGCTCAGTAATTTCAACTGAAGGAGTTTGTAAACTCTTCTAGCCAAAGAGCTCTCTTGTTTTTGGATTTTTTTTCCTTGGGGGAGCGGGGGAAGAAAAGGGAAATTAAACTACAATCATAAATGTATATACAAATAAACCCTGAGATGATTGATTAATCAATTGCTCACTCATTTTTGTATGTACATTTTTGTAAACATGGTAGCAAAGCTCATTTTGTTATTTCCTGTCTTTATTTGTATACTACCTAGCTTCCTCCTTATTATTTCTCTGTCCTTACTAGTGTTTCCTTTACCTACAATTTAATGTATCATCTGCATAATTAATGTAATTAATTAATATGCAGTTTGTTCATTCTTCCAGATCATTAATAATCATGTTTAAAAGAAACTAACCTATTACCAATCCTTTGACACCTCCCCCAACCCACTGCTTTGATATTTATCATTACTCATTGTTCGTAGTGCTTTATCCAGTTTTCATGCTAAGTGACATTGCTCATTTTCAAGACAATTTGAATTAGTTTAACAAGTACATTTTCATAAGACAATGAACCAAATGCTTTACTTCAGTCTAGATATTATGGGCCTGATTCGCTGTTATGCTACTCCAGGTTTAAGCCAGTATAACTCCAAAGTAATACAGTTTAGAATCAAGGGCAGTGTATAAATCTATATCTGCTGCAGTCTAGATATAATGCCTATATCTATGTCTGTATCGCTATCACTATCAATCTCTAGTTAGCTAGTGATAGCTATACAACAATCTAAAAATAGAGATAATGGTAACCACAGACCACTAGAGTGCTGAAAGCTATAATCCATTGTGTGTGTCTTCACCAGGTTGCAGGCCAGGTAGAAATGGCACACAGTGAGACCTATAGAAAAAGGCACCATAACGGATAGTCCCATCATCTACTAATATTTGTGATTCAATCAAGAAAAGTGATTGATTTTGGGATATTTATTGCTAAAAATCTATACTTATTTAATCTTAATGTTCCTGTTACCAAAAGGTGCTTGCAGATTTTTTATTTTAATATTGTTCTATTATTTTATTAAGATTTGAGGTTAAATTTAAAAGATGGTAATTTCTCTTTATTCTTTTTTAAAGAAAATTAGCACCACCTTTGCTTTTTTCCCCCCACAGTCCTCTGATACCTACCTGCTTCTGCATGAGTTTTTAGAAATAATTGCCAGTAGTTCAGCAAGTTCATTAGCTGATTCCCTTAAGACCCTGAGATCCATGTCATCCAGACCTGATGATTTGTATATTCAGTTTTTCCAAGTATTCCCTTTCCAGTTTTTTTACCAACAGCTGTATTGACAAGGTCTTTATTACTTCTAATTGTCAATACCTCTTTTATTTATTGTTCCTGATATACTGATTTTAAAAGCAGTTCACCATCTTAACCATATTAGAATAATTGTTTATTTAATCTCATTTAATAACAGATCTACTTTCTCCTTAGTATTCCTTTTCCTCCTGATATACGGTACTTGCTAAATATATAAATATAGGTCTTCCTGTTCCCCTTTATCCCTTTGGCTAACATTAAATCATTCTCGTCTTTACTGCCCTTATCTTTTCACTCGTATCCTTAGCTGACTGTCCATATTTTTATTAGGATACTTGCCTGATACCCCTTTTCCAAGATAGATTCTTTTTTACCCTCAGTTCTTTGAGCAGCGGCGTATTATCACCTAGGCCAACAAGGCCTAGGCCTAGGGTAGCAAATTTGCAGGGGCGGCAAATTTATAATAGCAGCATTTTTATAATCGCAGCATCAGTGACGCCGCGATTCTACCAATCATAGCGCGTATTGAAACCACCAGTGACGGTGTGACGCCATTTAGTAAACATACTCGCAAGAATCCTAAACGTTGTTAATATGACCAGAAGGAAGAAATTAAGCGGCTCTCAGTTAAAAAAAAAATGCTATACAAAAGAAAGAATGGGAAAATGAAATGATAGCGAAAATGCGCAAAATAGATTCCTTTGTTGTCTCAGTTAGTGCCGACAGTGAGACAGAAAAAATAGTTGAAAGTAGTAGTGAAGTAAAAAGTGAAAATATTGGTGTTGATATTGAAAATATTGATGTTTAATAAGTTCATATGGGGCTGGAGTCGGCAATTATTTCAGGGCCTAGGGGCGGCAAAATCATTAATCCGCCACTGTCTTTGAGCAGTCCCTCATAAAGTCACATTGGCTGCTTCTGTTGGCATATTGTAGAATATTTTAATTGTGTTCTACACGCTTGGATTTTCATGTGTCTTCCCATTACCACCTGCTCCTTAGATTTTACAGGTCCCCAGGCAATTTATTTCTTGAAGCCTTTAGACCGCTGTATTCTATCAACCCATTGCTTAGTATAGTATGTTGATTCAAATAGCTTTTAATCACTTGAATATTTCCTATTATGTCACATTCCCAAACAATTCTTTCTATTGGTAAGAAGTAGATTCACAATGGCTTCTCATATAACTGATCTAGATCCTCAGGGGGCACATTGTCCCACATCTGCCTGCTAGGGGTTCTTGCATCTTCCTATCTTACAAGATAGGCATCTAGTGACAGAATACTGGACTAGATGGCCCATGGGCCTAATCCAGCATGGCAATTCCTGTGTTCCTAGGACCTTGGATAAGTCAGTTGTTGTATCTATGCCTCAGTTAACCATCTGAACATAGGGATAATAATAATCTTTGTAAAGTACTTTAAAATCTTCACATAAACGATGCTATATAATTGCAAAAAATGTGTTATAAAGTAGTTACGTATATTATTCTCTGTGTTCTTGATCATGGAGTAACATAGATATTTCTTTGGTGATCAGTGTTTAGTTGCATTTTTTTAAAGTGGTAGCTGTGTTAGTCTGTATCAGCAAAAACAATGAGGAGTCCTTGTGACACCTTAGGGTATGTCTACACTACTAAATTAGGTCGAATTTACAGAAGCCGGTTTTATAGAAATCGGTTGTATACAGCCGATTGTGTGTGTCCCCACATAAAATGCTCTAAGTGCATTAAGTCGGCGGACCGCATCCACAGTACCAAGGCTAGCGTCGACTTCCAGAGCGTTGCACTGTGGGTAGCTATCCCACAGTTCCCGCAGTCTCCACCACCCATTGGAATTCTGGGTTGAGATCCCAATGCCTGAATGATGCAAAACAGTGTCGCGGGGGGTTCTGGGTACATGTCTCAGGCACCTCCCGCTCCATCAGAGCAACGGCAGACAATCAGTTAGCACCTTTTTACCTGGGTTACCTGTGCAGACAACATACCACGCCAAGCATGGAGCCTGCTTAGCTCAGCTCAGCTCACCGTCACCATATGTCCTCTGGGTGCCGGCAGACGTGGTACTGCATTGCTACACAGCAGCAGCTAATTGCCTTTTGGCAGTAGAGGGTGCAGTATGACTGGTAGCCTTCATCGGCGATCTGGATGCTGGCAGACGTGGGGCTGCATTGCACACAGCAGCAGTCCCTTGCCTTTTGGTAGAAGATGGTATATTACGGCTGATATCCGTCGTCGTCGTACTGCAATGGCTGTCAATCATGGGCACCTGGGCAGTCTCGACGATGATGGCTATCAGTCGTAGTATGCTATTTTCTGCCAAGCGCCCAGTATTTTCTGCCAAGCACCCAGAAGATGCCGAGGGCTATCAGTCATGCTGCACCGTCGTCTGCCAGCTTAAGATGTAAAAAATAGATTTGTTCTGTATTCATTTGCTTCCCCCTCCCTCCGTGAAATCAACGGTCTCCTAAACCCAGGATTTTGAGTTCAATCTTTGGGGGGGGAGGGGGCCATTCTGTGTGACAGTTATTTGTGTTTCTCCCTGATGCACAGCCACCTTTGTTGATTTTAATTCCCTGTACCTGTACGCCATGTCGTCACTCGCCCCTCACTCCCTTCCTCCCTCCGTCCGTCAGATACTAGTTTTGCACCTTTTTTCAGACCAGACGCCATAGCACTGGGATCATGGAGCCCACTCAGATCACCGCGGCAATTATGAGCACTATGAACACCACGCGTATTGTCTTGGAGTATATGCAGAGCCAGGACATGCCAAAGCAAAACCAGGACCAGCCGAGGAGGCGATTGATTACAGCACGGCGACGAGAGTGATGAGGAAATTGACATGGACATAGACCTCTCACAAAGTACAGGCCCCAGCAATGTGCAAATCATGGTGTTACTGGGGCAGGTTCATGCTGTGGAACGCCGATTCTGGGCCCGGGAAACAAGCACAGACTGGTGGAACCGCATCGTGCTGCAGGTGTGGGACAATTCCCAGTGGCTGCGAAACTTTCACATGCGTAAGGGCACTTTCATGGAACGTTGTGACTTGCTTTCCCCTGCCCTGAAGCGCCAGAATACCAGGATGAGAGCAGCCCTCACAGTTGAGAAGCGAGTGGCGATAGCCCTGTGGAAGCTTGCAACGCCAGACAGTTACCGGGTGTCAGTCGGGAATCAATTTGGAGTGGGCAAATCTACTGTGGGGGCTGCTGTGATTCAAGTTGCCAGGGCAATCAAAGACCTGGTGATATCAAGGGTAGTGACTCTGGTAAACGTGCAGGCCATAGTGGATGGCTTTGCTGCAATGGGATTCCCAAACTGTGGTGGGGCGATAGACGGAACCCATATCCCTATCTTGGCACTGGAGCACCAAGCCACCGAGTACATAAACCGCAAGGGGTACTTTTCAGGGCTGCTGCAAGCCCTGGTGGATCACAAGGGATGTTTCACCAACATCAACGTGGGATGGCCGGGAAAGGTACATGATGCTCGGGTCTTCAGGCACTCTGGTCTATTTCGAAAGCTGGAGGAAGGGACTTTCTTCCCGGACCAGAAAATAACCGTTGGGGATGTTGAAATGCCTATAGTTATCCTTGGGGACCCAGCCTATCCCTTAATTCCATGGCTCATGAAGCCGTACACAGGCAGCCTGGACAGTAGTCAGGACCTGTTCAACTACAGGCTGAGCAAGTGCCGAATGGTGGTGGAATGTGCATTTGGATGTTTAAAAGCGTGCTGGCGCAGCTTACTGACTCGGCTAGACCTCAGCGAAATCAATATCCCCATTGTTATTGCTGCTTGCTGTGCGCTCCACAATATCTGTGAGAGTAAGGGGGAGACATTTATGGCGGGGTGGGAGGTTGAGGCACATCTCCTGGCTGCTGATTATGCGCAGCCAGACACCAGGGCGGTTAGAAGATCACAGCAGGGCGTGGTGCGCATCAGAGAAGCTTTGAAAATGAGTTTTGTGACTGGCCAGGCTACGGTGTGAAACTTGTTTGTTTCTCCTTCATGAACCCTCCGCCCCACCCCCCTACCTGGTTCACTCTACTTCCCTGTAAACCAACCACCTCACCCTCCCCTCCCCCTTCGAGCACCACTTGCAGAGGCAATAAAGTCATTGTTACTTCACATTCATGCATTCTTTATTAATTCATCACACAACTAGGGGGATAATTGCCAAGGTAGCCCGGGATGGGTGGGGGAGGAGGGAAGGAAAAGGACACACTGCAGTTTAAAACTTTAACTCTTATTGAAGGCCAGCCTTCTGATGCTCAGGCAATCATCTGGGGTGGAGTGACTGGGTGGCCAGAGGCCCCCCCACCGTGTTCTTGGGTGTCTGGGTGAGGAGGCTATGGAACTTGGGGATTAGGGCTGTTGGTTACACAGGGGCTGTAGTGGTGGTCTCTGCTCCTGCTGCCTTTCCTGCAGCTCAACCATACGCTGGAGCATATCAGTTTGATGCTCCAGCAGCTGGAGCATCGACTCTTGCCTTCTGTCTGCTAGCTGACGCCACCTATCATCTTCAGCCCTCCACTTGCTCTGTTCATCCCGCGGTTCAGCCCGCCACCTCTCCTCTCATTCATACTGTGCTTTTCTGTAGTCTGACAATGACTGCCTCCACGCATTCTGCTGTGCTCTTTCAGCGTGGGAGGACATCTGGAGCTCCGTGAACATGTCATCCCAAGTCCGCCGTTTTCTCCTTCTAATATTCACTAGCCTCTGTGAAGGAGAAACATTTGCAGCTGGTGGAGGAGAAGGGAGAGGTGGTTAAAAAAGACACATTTTAGAGAACAATGGGTACACTCTTTCACGTTAAATTTTGCTGTTCACATTACACAGCACATGTGCTTTCGTTACAAGGTCGCATTTTTCCTCTTATATTGAGGGCCTGCCGGTTTGGTGTGAGAGATCACTCACGCAGTGCCAGGCAACAGATTTCGGCTTGCAGGCAGCCATGGTAAGCCACAGTCTTTTGGCTTTTTTAACCTTCTTAACATGTGGGAATGGTTTCAAACAGTAACGCCCTCATTTCCCATACCAAGCACCCGTTGGGTTGGCCATTTAAAATGGGTTTGCAATGTAAAAGGAGGGGCTGCGGTTTCTGGGTTAACATGCAGCACAAACCTAACTTAACCCCCTTTCCCCCCCACACCCAATTATCGGGGATGATCACTTCACCCCTCCCCCCCACCACGTGGCTAACAGCAGGGAACATTTCTGTTCAGCAGAGCAGGAAGGGGCACCTCTGAATGTCCCCTTAATAAAATCGCCCCATTTCAACCAGGTGACCGTGAATGATACTACTCTCCTGAGGATAACAAAGAGCGATAAGGAATGGATGTTGTTTGCATGCCAGCAAACACCGGGACCATAACAAATACGCTGCCATGCTTTGTTATGCAATGATTCCAGACTACGTGCTACTGGCCTGGCGTGGTAAGGTGTCCTACCATGGCGGACGGGATAAGGCAGTCCTCCCCAGAAACCTTTTGCAAAGGCTTTGGGAGTACATGAAGGAGAGCTTTCTGGAGATGTCCCTGGAGGATTTCCGCTCCATCCCCATACATGTTAACAGACTTTTCCATAGCTGTACTGGCCGCGATTGCCAGGGCAAATTAATCATAAATAATTAAACACGCTTGCTTTTAAACCATGTGTAATATTTACAAAGGTACACTCACCAGAGGTCCCCTGTGTGCCCTCAGGGTCTGGGAGCACGCCTTGGGTGAGTTCGGGAGTTACTGTCTCCAGGTCCAGGGTGATAAACATATCCTGGCTGTTGGGGAAACTGGTTTCTCCGCTTCCTTGCTGCTGTGAGCTATCTACATTATCTTCATCCTCGTCTTCCTCATACCCTGAACCCGCTTCCCTGTGTGTTTCTCTAGTGACGGAGTCATAGCACATGGTTGGGGTAGTGGTGGCTGCACCCCCTAGCATGGCATGCAGCTCCACGTAGAAGCGGCATGTTTATGGCTCTGCCCCGGACCTTCTGTTTGCCTCTCTGGCTTTGTGGTAGGCTTGCCTTAGCTCCTTAATTTTCACGCGGCACTGCTGTGCTTCCCTGTTATGGCCTCTGTCCTTCATGGCCTTGGAGACCTTTTCTAATATTTTGCCATTTCGTTTACTGTTACGGAGTTCAGCTAGCACTGATTCATCTCCCCATATGGCAAGCAGATCCCGTATCTCCCGTTCGGTCCATGATGGAGCTCTTTTGCGATCCTGGGACTCCATCATGGTTACCTGTGCTGATGAGCTTTGCGTGGTCACCTGTGCTCTCCACGCTGGGCAAACAGGAAATGAAATTCAAAGGTTCGTGGGGCTTTTCCTGTCTACCTGGTCAGTGCATCTGAGTTGAGAATGCTGTCCAGAGCAGTCACAATGAAGCACTGTGGGATAGCTCCCGGAGGCCAATAACGTCGAATTCCATCCACACTACCCCAATTCCAACCCACTAAGGCCGATTTTATCGCTAATCCCCTCGTTGGAGGTGGAGTAAAGAAACCGATTTAAAGGGCCCTTTAAGTTGAAAGAAAGGGCTTCGTCGTGTGAACGTGTCCAGGCTTAATTCGATTTAACACTGCTAAAGTCGACCTAAACTTGTAGTGTAGACCAGGCCTTAGAGACTAACAAATGTATTTGGGCATAAGCTTTCATGGGCTAGAACCCACTTCAGATGGTTGTCAGGTGATGATGTGGGTTCTAGCCCATAAAAGCTTATGCTCAAATACATTTGTTAGTCTCTAAGGTGCCACAAGGACTCCTCATTGTTTTAGTTGTATTTTGCTACCCAACAAATGTCTCAGTACGTTGTTTTTTTTTTTAAATGAGTGCAGGATCCTGTGAGTTTGGGCTCCTCTATAGTTGGTCCCTTAACTTGTCATGTTCATTCTTTATTCCTGAAGCTCTACAGAAGATGTCCATTTTCATCTTTATTTTATATTACTTGTACCTTTGCCCAAAGTACTTTATTGATACTCTTTTCATTTGTATTGGTTAGAGCTGAGTGAATTTGGAAATTCCATCCTGTGAGAAATTCTGACATTTCAACAAGATTTTGTCTCAAATCAAGAAGATAAATTGTAATTTCAAAAAATTTTCACAGAATGGAAATTCTGAACAATTTTAATTTGGAATTGTCTAAATGTTTTTTTACATTTTTGATCACAGTGAAATATTTTTACTTTTCCAAAATTAAAATGTTTCTGAATGGATCTGAAATTATTTGTTTTGAGTCAGATATTAAACTGCATTTTCCCAGAATGGCACATTGCCTTATGGGAGTTATAGCTCAGGAGACTTTTGACTCCATTCTCCTTTATGGGCCAGGCTCCTGCCCAAACTACATTTCACACAATGCACCAAATCATGTGACTCCCATGTTACCCAGCACAGCATGATCAGAGGAAAGTCCACATTGCTTTAGGGGAGCTAGCAGTCCTCTAGTAAGCTGGACGTACAGGAGAGAATGGAGGGGGCCAAACTCCAACTCTCATAGGGAAATATGCCACAAAGGATATACAGTTTAATGTTTTGTTGAACTGATTTGAAACAAAACATTTCAGGTCCATTCAAAAAATGAAATATTCTGATTTGGGTCAAAGCAACCCAAAATTAAATATGGGGAAAATAAATATTTTCAGCAAAATCAAAATGTTCCTTTGGAAAATGTTGATTTTGTAAAACCCACATTTTCTGTGAGAAGCTCTATTCTAATGGAAAATCCCCAACCAGCTCTACTATTGTTTTTGAGAATATTTATGACATATAATGCTAACTCTTCTATTCTTCCCTTTCTGTCTTCCTTGTATAGATTATACTCTTCAGTGTTACTATTCTATTTGGAGAACCATACCACCAAATTTATTATGCCTACCAGGGCATGTTGTCATGTAGTATAATTTCTAGCTCATGTTGCTTATGTCCAGTATACCTTGCAATTTTCTAGATTTTTTGCATAAATAATAAATGTACTACCTTTATAGTGTTTAATTTTATAGGATACATTTTGCTCTCCCTTCAATGGGAACCAAAGGTGCATATTTGAGGGCAAATATTGACCTTTAAAGGGGCATGAAGGGCAGTGTAGAGAGTTGACAAGGTAACAAGGATGAGTTTTTGTTTTTGTCTTTTCTGTAATACTCAAGCAAAGAGTCATCATAATCCTATAAACTAAACAGTCATGGTAGAGATTTTATCACCAGGGAAATTGTTCATCCATCAGTAAGATTGTTGCTAGGAAAGGGAAAATAAAGAGAGGGAGTTAAAATTGCTTTAGACCATTGAGGCATCAGGCCCTCTAGATTCAGACCCTGAATTGTTTTTGGAGAGGGGTGGGGTAAGAGAGTTGCTGTAGGAAAGCTTAAATTGATCAGTGTCTCAATAACATTGGTATGTGATCTCTGAGGAAATGAGAAGGGTGCATGGGAAAAGGAGAGATGGAGGAAAGGAGGGGAAGACAATTAAAACGAAGTTTCTTGGACATGGTTTTTGTCATTCTTTGTTTCCAAAGATGGTCTTTCACAAAGACGAAATATAAATGATAAAGAATGAAACTGTGTTATATTCTCTGCATCCAATTTAATCTAAATCTAGGCCAACAGAAATGAATATGGGTGTGTGTAGAGAGCTAGAAGTCAGTAGTGGCAGTGTACTGTGTGTATGCCTTTTGGGGTGTGGTAATTGAGCTGTGTGTGTAGGAACCAAGGGTGAAGATGTGGCGGCTGTCTGCCCATAGAGACTCAATGTGGCGTTAAATGTGTGCACTGACAAGGAATCTTAGATGGTACAAGTGGCTGTATGGGGAAGATTGCCTACGCAAGAGTGGTTAAGGAATACCTGGTGGTGAGGTTTCTGTAAGTGGTGGCTTGTGGAGAGATACAGTTCTTGTGTAAGGAGTGTCTATATTTGTGTGAAGTAGCAACATGTCTTTATGTAAACAGATCTCTATAGGAGCTGACATCTTTGTGTAAGGGGCGTTTGGTGACAGTGGATTGTCTCCCTATAAGGGTGCCTTTCTGGTGGAAAGATATGTGGAGGATTGTGGGTTGTCTTTTTGTGAAAGAGGAGCTATATCTTTATGTGGTGCTGAGGTATCTATTTGTGATAATGAGGTGTTCCTGTATAGAGGTGGGAAGTCTGTGTAAAGTGTAATTTTGTGGTGGTTGTCTGTGTAGGTTCAGGGGTAGTCAATTATTTTTTGTCAAGGTCCAAATTTCTTGGTCAAGATATACTCAAGGTCCGGACTCCAGCGGAACATTTTTTCACACTGCAATAACAATAATGCTAATAATAAGTAAATAAAAAGATTTAATGGTCCGTTCAAAAGTATCTGGTTGTCCGGATTTCAGGGCTGCCCAGGGGCGGGGGCAAGTGGGGCAATTTGCCCCGGGCCCCAGAGGGGCCCCACGAGCCCTGGCCTGGCGATGGTCCGGGTCTTCAGTGGCATTTCGGCGGTGGGGGGCCCTTCAGTGCTGCCGAAGACGCAGAGTGACTGAAGGGCCCCCCGCTGCTGAAATGCCGCCAAAGACCTGGACCGCTGCCGGGTGAGTACAAGCACCGCAGCTCCCCCGCTTTGCCCCAGGCCACCTGAATCCTCTGGGCGGCCCTGTCGGATTTGGCACGCGGTCCACCTGTTGATGACTACTCTTGTAGGGTGTGATAGATTTGTCTGTGATGAGCATGATGTCTGTAGATGTGATGGATTATCTCCAGGTAAAGGATGTCTGTGAGGGAATATCTGCATTTGGTGCTGGGGGGTTTTTTGTTTAAAAGGTGTCTGTGGAGAAATTTCTGTGAGATGTGATGGATTGTCTGTGTAATGGATGTCTGTGTTTGGAGGGAGGTATATGTATGTGATGTGGATTGTCTTTTCTAAAAGGTGGAGGAGTGGTGTGTGTATTAGCTGATTGCCTTTTTGTGAAAGGTGTTTATGGGGTGGGGAGATATCTATGTGTCCCATGGATTGTCTCAGTAAAAGGTTTCTGCGGGTGGACATGTGTAGTGAATTGTTTTTGAAAAGTGCATCAGCATTGGGGGATATATGTGTTAGGGTGAGGGAGGTGTGTGTGCAAGGGTGTCTCTGAAGGGGGGTATCTGTGTGGGGAGTGGTGGTGTCTGTGAAAGGAATATATGTATGGTGGTGGATTGTCATTGTGTAAACAGTGTCTGTAGGGGGATAGCAGTGTGGAGTGTCTTTGTTAGCAATGCCTTCCCTTGTCTCTGTGTGTTGCTGCAGGACTCAGGGTAAGTTGTCAGTAGCAGCTCTTTTAGGGGCCACTCTCATTGCGAAGTCACCCACCCACCCCACACTATAGACCTCTCCTCTGGGCAGTCCACGGCCATCATGTCCTTTATTGTTGTAACTCCCAGATTGTGATACTGTCACAAAACTGTTGCTAGGCAACAAATGTGGTTACCAGGTCTCAGCGAATAGCTGAAGGGGAAAGCGAAGTGTTGCACCATTGTAGAGTAACCATAGCAATGACCTACTATTACAGACTAAAGAATTATCATTAACAATGTTAAAGTATCAAACGGAGGCCCAGGATCCAGAGGCGCCCAGGCAGCATCTCTGCATAATTGGGTTATCTAGGAAGAGATCCCAACTCTTTCAGAGCACTTGGCTCCTTATCTGTATGAGAGGGTGGGGTTTTGTTGTTGTTGTTGTTTGTTTGTTTTTTATTTATAGAAATAAATGTGCCGTGCAGTTAAGGGCCCACGGGTAAGACAGTAAAAACACATTCGCATAATGCAGCTTACACAAATGCATTTTTACGCTGGGGGAAGGAACGCAGAAAGGGTTCACTTTTCTGCCTGGGTACAGTGTACGAGCTTACTGGTAACAGGGCTGGTGAAAGTGATCATTGTTTGTTGTTTAAAGCCATCTATTCTGACTGCCTCTGTTTAAATCAATGCCAAAGGGGAACCGGGATTCAGTTACAGAAGCGGTTACTTATCTCCTAAAAACTAAATTCCGTTGTCTTAAAGTTGGGCCAGACACTTAGCTCCTTTCATGAAATTGACCTTGGAAATGCAGGTGCCAATTTAGCAGTGGGATTCTGGTTTTTACCCAGGACTCTTTCGGAGCCTGTGAACCCTGAAGGAGTTGGAATGAAATAAAGTGTTCGCTGTTAGCTCCCGATGGGCTTCATAGTTCTCCCCATCTCCTGAGAATGTCTTGTAATGATAGGCTCCCCTGTAAACAGAAGTCACAGCACGCGTTATCTCAGTTGTGGAGGCTCTGGGACAAACCAGGAGGTTATATAATGTAATGTGTGTTTTACCTTAGGAACTTATTCGCTTGTTGAGGTTACTTGGCAGAATGCATGGTTAGTCCGTAGCACGCTGTGGAATAAAAGGACTTTAAATGTGCTTTAGTGACTCCATTCTGGGACGGTACTTGACAAGGCTTCGCTTGCCAGAGTTTGTGTGGGGAAAAGTAATAAGCACACTCCCTTTTCTGTCTTGTTTTTAGTGCATGGCTCTGCTCTTTTCATATCATGTAGTCAACGTGTATAACTAAAACCCTGCACAGTACTCGACACGAGAATACACCTGTGAGTGTTGTGATCAGAAGGGGGGTCTTTAATGACACCAATTTGTTCAAGTCCCTCTCGTAAGACTGAAACATGGAGCTTTTGAGAGGGACCAGCAAATAGCACTCGACGTTTATTTTGTTGTGTGTGTTATGCTGAACTATGACTTGAACTTGCAGCAACAAAACGACCCCAAACCAAATCAAACTGTGATTTATTTTTTTATTCTTTATTTATTTATTTTTTTTTATTTTGCAGGGACCGAACGTCATGAGCTAACTTCCTGGAAGAGTTTTCCGTCTATTTTCAAATTCTTCAGTGAAGCATCCGAGGCAAAGAACAGTTCAGTCAAACTAGCCCCAACACGACGCTCCAACAGAATCAAATACGAAGAGCTTTAAGAGGAGAAAAACATCTCTTTGCTGCTTGTTTCCTGCAAGCAGACTCCCAGCCCCTCATTAGATTGTTTTCTTCCTAGAGCACAGGGTCGTGATGTATACATCTAAATAGCGTTTTGCATTATTTCTAGATGAGTGCAACTGTCAAAGCAATATGGGTTCACTGGTTGTGCTTCCTGTGGGCTGTAGCTTGGATTTCGTGCTGCCCATCAGTGCGCAGATTAAGGCTGACAGCAGTACTGCACAGTGCAGCATGGTGCAGCTCTAATTGCCCTGACATAGCCCTGCACCGAGCTGATGCCAGAGTTTAACAGCTTCTTCGTGGTCCTATCGCCTACAGGATTTTTGCTGCTTCCTTCCAGGGTTCACTTTTCTTGCTTGCTTGCTTGCTTTCTCTGACAGGAGCAAACTTTAGGTTTTATGCATTTTTAACCGAATTGCTTTTAAATAATTTATCCAGGTAGATTTCTCTCCCCTCTTCCTCCTCCCTACTCTTCTTCAGCCTTTAAAATACTCAGATATCTTTCTAACAATGGAATATTTTTGTTTGTGCTTTTTAGGGGGGTTATTTAAGCCATAATGACTCAATTTAAATTTAAAAAATAGCACAAGGACGATGGTGTAGTATTTGGATTTATAGATATGAATTGTTCCCTGTAGCTCTAACCATATCTTTTTTTTCTTTTGAGACCAGAGGAGAGACTGTGCATAAAATAGCTCCTAAGAAATAATAAATTAATGAATAGGTATTTCTATGGAGGACCGTCTCTGAATTTAAAATAAGGTTTCTAATAAATCTGTACATTACAGAAGGAAAGGACTAAATTTAAACCAAAATGAACCGATGCTATTTATGCTGAAATCTTTTGCTTCGTGATTTTAGGATTCCCATTTTTACAGAGTTTGTATCTCTGAATAATTTTAAATCACGAGCTGTAATACATGTTTTAGTGAAAATTGTAACATAGATTAAATACCTGTATTTAAAATTTACTTTTAGAACTTGGTTGATACGTTTATTTTTTATTCTAATAGAATGTCTATTTTGAGACAAAGCAAAATATAAATTACTCTTTTTAAAGAGGGACATAATTTTGAATAGTAAAAAAAAAATTTACAATCAATAGTCTTTTCTTCTCTGGGACCAAATGGGATCAACTCTTCATACTTTCCATGTTCTGCAGATAAGGGGTCCAAGAACTTTGGTCCAAATTTGTGGGAAAGTCTCTTTGTATAAAGATTTTTTCCTTCTTTGGCATTATTTGTAGAACTCCATTTGCTTTTGAAAGTTCTACCTTAAAATGCCAATTGCTTTGTACTTTACCAATTCAGCAACCGTCTGGACCACACTGTGAATTATGATAGCATAAATAAATAAAAAGTCATGAATTACTGATTTTGCTGATTTTTTTTAATTCAAATATGCTTACATTTTCATATTCGGAATTTTTAATAACTGTAATGCCTCATCATCCTGTAATTAGTTTTTGATTCAACACAGGCCTAGATTCCCTATTTCTTTCAAAGTGTTTGCAAAAATAATGTTCCTGCCTTACACACCTGGTAAAATACACAGCCAGTTTCACCGAATTTAAACGCTCAGAAAATCATTGAAATTGCAGACCTCGGAGGGAAGTGTTTTTAGTAATAGTAGCTGATGTCAGCAACTTTTAACGGCTAATGTCTGATAAGCAACAATATGTGCCTGATACCGTGTCTGGCATGCAAGTGCACTAATTACGTCTTATAGTTTGATGAAGCTAAATTAAAGTGATCTTTTCTTCAGTGGTCATGTCTGCATCGCCTCTGATGTTATTAGAGCAGAGGCAAAGGACAAAAATCAAAACGGTATTTCATCCAACTGCTGTGTTACTTCAAACCAGTCAAATCGTCGGCAGCCACCACATGGGTTTGTGATATTGACCCCTTTTTAATGTAATTTTTCCCATTTCGGAGTTGAATGGAGGAATTCAGTACGGAAGGGGTGAGGGTAGGGGGCTATTGTTGTTAATACGATGTTTTAAAGTGTTTAATGTGGATTTCAATGTATTTTGTCTAGAGTAAACGTACCAGTAACCGAATCATGTCACTTCAGTGTAAGGAGAGATTCTTCCGGATCTTTCCATTTTATTTGCTAACTTCTTTTCTTTGGTTTCATAAAGTGTGTGCAGTGCTCAGTGTTGGAGGGTCACAGTTAGCCAGCTGTAATACTCCATGTATATACACCAGGCATTTAGCTAACCTGGGGTGTTTTTCAGTTCGCACATTACTTCTTTCAGCAACCTCCGCTTGTAACAAGAGAAAATCACTGTAAAATTGCCTGCTATAATCCGCAGTCTTCTCTCCATTATAGCTTCACTCCCTTTTGTAAATGGCCCTTACACATGGAGGTCATTGTGTTTCCTGAGTTAGACTTTCGCAAGCAAGACACGAGGGGTTTTGCAAGCTGTGGAGCTTCCCAAACGGAGGCAAAGCAAAATCCACGTCTGCCACTGAGCAGCTTCCAGTGTAATCATATTTCTCAACTTAACCTGTTGATGATGGGTTTGCTGTATAGACGTAATAATATGGTTCACCTCATTTCTCCCCAAGTAACTTCATGCTGTCGGTGCTGGCCACCTACTGGGGCTGGCCTGTCACCCATTTACGCCGTTTGTACTCCTCCCGGGTTTGTTTCCACTCTGAACAGTGTATCATGTGAATACGGTTTTAACTCGTTGATTTGCATTTCATATGTGTATTTTTGTGCTTAAATGAAGAGACGGGGTGGGGGGGGGGGTTGAAAAAAGCTCTCAAACAAATCCTGCAACCGTCAAACTCTTACCACTGGGAATGCATGAGGGGATTTTCCAAGGTGCCAAATATCACAGAATTAATCTATTTTTTTTATTTTAATGGAAATTAAGTGCAAAAAAAATCTGCTGTAATAAATACCCTTTTAAAAGTGTCTTTCTCGTGCCCTAATTGACTTGCGTTTTTGCCTATGTAAAGAACTGCAGGGAGTTCTTATGAATTGTATATTTCTGTTTACACTTTAAAAATAATAATAAAAATCTTTTCTCTTCTAATGTGCAGTTGTTTCCTCAGAAACATTTTGCTCTTCAAAGCAGTTTGTAGATGTTAATAAAAACATGAACCAACACTGAATAGCGCAATAACATATCAATAGTGTAAATCTTGCTGGTGGTGGTCTGACTCTGTTGACATGGTAATAGCCTAATGTCAACTTATCATGACAGCCCTTTAGTCTTTGTTGACTTCACATTGCTTACACCTATATGTTTTAGATGGTTAAGCATAAGAAAAAAATCCTCTCCTAGATATTTTGGAATTGAAAATGGATGCTCGGTTGTTCTGATATAAAAATGTAATTTACAAATTTAGCAACTCCCTCTTCCTAAAAGTGGGAAAAGAAAATCACCTTCACTTCTTGCTTTGTTTGGTTCTCTCCTTACCGTAAAGGGCATTTGGGATTAAGGGACTAGTCATCAAAGACAAAAAAGTGATGTATTATTAGTGTACCAAAACTACTCAGAGACTGGAGTCAACTGAGATCATTGGAGAGCGGAAGTGCCATCCTGCTTCCGTAGTTACAAGGGAAAGACCACTAGTTGGGTTCTTCCTATTTCCGCTTGTTTATTAGGAAACAAACACATTTAGCACTCGTTTGCTTCCAGAGCCCAAATGGAGAGACTCAAGTTAATGATGCATGGTTATTACAGTGACTTCGATGGTTTATCAACATTTTACCACATACTTGGGCTTTGCAGTCATTTAAGCTGTCGGTACCCAAACGTATCTAGTTAAAGTTTCTTATCTTTGAAAAAGAGGAGGACGGTAGGCGGGACCTGTTTTACCACCAAAATGTGTATCAGATCCAGAAGCCAGGAATTGGATCCACTTGAATATGGATTTTTTTTCCCTTGCTTGTACCAGAGTGACTAACAGGGAGCCTCTTGAATTGTTTCTCTTCCTTTTAACTAATAGTCCATTAATCTCAATGCTATAAAATAAAATAAAGATCAGTTTGAGCCTGGGAAAAAGTTGTAAGCAACACTTAACAAAGCCTCCGCTTCCTCCTGGCTAAAGCAGCAGCTTTGTCATCCTGGGTTAGACTGGAAGCAACATAGAGCGTCCTAAATATGAAGAATGTTCACTCTGAGCATAAGCTGTTGAAAGGGGAAAATAACACAAAGTCGATTAACAGTGATTCTAGAATAGATGAAACCATCAAAGCATTCCAACGTTTATCTCCAAATCTGTGTAGTGTAAAAAGGTAACAATTATAGTCTTAAACCACACTTAGGAGGGATGAATGTTGATTTAATTGATTCATTTGGATCGATGTTTTTAAAGTTTCACACCACTGATCTTTCATGTAGTGATGTCTTTAGCAGTCAGCGGTCTGACATGAGCCTTCTCAGATTTCATCACTGGGAAGCTCCATGACATCTGAAATTATGCAACAGACTGTGGAATGGTAACTTTGGGACCGGGAGACCCAAATGGCAAAAAAGATGTAAGAGGAGGATTGAATTTGAAGGGGTCTCGTTAGTTTGTCACAAATGAGTACACATTGTAACTGAATCACAAGGCTGAACCCTGCACCTTCCTCCCCCCCCCCTCGCAATTTTGAAAGGTTTAAAATGACTGGGTGGGAAAATAAGCGCTTAAACATTGTGCCAAATAGTACATTTTTTTATTGTTAAAATATAGTTCACACTGTTTAATAAACAGTTGGGGTAGAAAAACTTCCAATTTGTTTAGCCATTCAAACATAGCCCGTCTGGGAATAACTCTTCAGCTGAATTTATAATTTTCAACACTTTGATTATAGGAAATAAGTTGGATTGGACTTTTGCGGTCTTAATCAAAGGAAGGTGTGGGGGCTTTAATAGAAAATAAGCGCGTATCTTTTCTGTCACTGACACACAACACTAAATGTTTTTCCCTCTAGGAATTTCACTCAAAAGTACAAATGAAAAGTGTCATATCTAAGAAAATATTGCACCGTACTCTACATTAAAGTCAATCCAAATAAAAATAACCTTCCAAGAATCTCAATCTCTCTCTCTCTCTCTCTAACATGCATTATGTTGACATATTCGATACAGTGTGAAAAATGAACTTCTCGAGAAACTTGGTAGGAGATGTCATTTGTCACTGTACCACCCATCATAAGACCACAAATTTTCACTTTTCTGTCCCATTTTGGATTGCATGTGTTTGTGAGTATTTCACTAGATCAGTGACAGCTCTTTATTTGCATAATTATATGCTCTGGTCTGAAGAGAAAACTAACCCCCAAATTTCATGGGTCACCAAACTGCGACAATCAATGTTTTATCACGTATGCTAAGCAAAACCTAAGAAGCTATATGAAGTTTCTTGGGGAGTTTTTACTCCTCAGAAAATTAAAGATTTTGTGCCCCTTAAATAGATGCAAAACTCTTTCCAAGCTCTTTGTAACTGAGTTCTGTTTGAAGGCAGAAACTAGAGATTAACACGAAGATCTGGAGTTTAGACCCACTAGCATTACTTCAAAGTAGATTTAGACAAGCAGCTTTATTGCACTTGGAAACTTCGGTATTCTAAATACTGTAACTCAGATTTACAGCAGCAACAACAAAAAAGGTAAATATGATTTGGACCATCGACCTCCCGCCCCATCTGACATATAGTTAAGGGAGGGTTTCAAGTTTTATTCCTTGTTTGGAGCGCACTCTCGATCTCGCTCTCTCTGTATAACGCACACACAATTCGACATAAATATGAACAAAATTGATTTTCTGTGCAACAGGATTTGTTCTGGTCCATCAATTGCACAATAATCGCATGCTCCAGTTATGACACACTATGAATTTTCAACTTGATAAAACTGTATTCCTGTGAAGAAGAATGTCTTTAGTGAGACCCACAAACCAGCAGTAAAACTATAAAAGATCCCCCTCCCCCCAAAAAAGGGGAAAAAACCCTATAAAATCATGTAGGTTTTATTTCATTTTTAAAATCTATATGTTCAAACTTCAGGGGCTCAGAGCTGTAGGTAACCAGCAAGTGGTAGCGCTCTGTAGCGTTTTCTTAAAGCACTGTTAATGTTACTTTTGTTTATAAAATCATGGTAATTTTGACTATATGCTGTGGTCCTGCTTCTGGGGGATTTAATTTGGGTTTCATAGGTTGTGTTTGGGGTCTCTTAGCCCTTTTGCCACGAAACGCACTTTGAAAAGGAACGTTGTGAAACGGTTCAGTTCAGGTAACGTGGTACTAATTTTCTTACCATTTACCAGGTACAGACGACTCAGTCAGCGTCATGTAAAATAAATAGATTGGAAAGTTGCACAGTTTTGAATCTGAAGAGAAAAAAGGCTATGTGATAAAGAATGCCACGTTATTTCAAATGAATGACCGTGCTTATCTCGAGGAATCTGGTTTCTGCCAAAGTTTTTCACCCTTAAAACTTGGTTAGTTACGTCTATATCTGAAAGGAATTTTAACTAGCAGTGATTTTTAAATGGCTGTTTTTAATAGATAGAGAAGACAACGATACTTCTCACTTTTTTTTTCTTATTGGAAAAAAACTGACTTCGTTTTCCACCCCCACCAAGAATTGTTTCATTCTTAGGCATGCCTGATACTTGTCTTTGCGAAAAGACTTCCAGGGGGTTCTGTAACACACACAAAATAAAAGGAATATGAATATAGCCAAACATCAAATGACGAGACAAAGGAGAAGAAAAGTGAACACACTGATTCCTGAGTATATTGCTGCATTATGTATCTGCATCTTGGATCCTTTTTTCAAAACTTTATAAGGAAATTCATTAAATCGAGAACCCGACAGCAAATGTTTGCAATTAAAATTAAATAGTTAACTACTTTTTTTTTTTTTTTTTTTTTTTTGCAACTGACCTATACGAGTCTATTAAGGTCAGGTAAATATAACTATTTCCAGGGGACAAGCGTCCAGAATGTTTGATCCCGATTGAGACAAAAGTCAGTTATTTTCCACTGAATTCTACACAGGAGAGGAATGACCCTTTGGAGACAAGGCCTGGGTTTTCTTCTTTTGTCATTTTCACTTCTCTTTACTCAAGCCCCACCTAATCCCCTACTGTCTGGCAAACTAGTATCTCTATACTTTTGCCTTCAAACTATTTCTCTAAAGCTTGGAATCTTTGACACAACATTTAGATAAATCGCTTCCCCCACCCCGGACAGTTTCACACCTCCTCTTGCTAAGCTTGGCTTACTAAATGATTAAAATCTTGTTTTTCCCCCTTAGCAAAGTACTTTGCTGTGAGCCCCTGGAACAGCTCTTATGCCCAGGTGTTGCTTATATACACTTTTGAGAGCAAAACCATTAAAACTATAGGGATCCTGCAAATATTGATCTGGTGGTTGGTAACAAACATCAAGTCAGATGCTGCCAGTGGCTGCTCATGTGCCAGTTGTTTCTGATTCTTGTCCCCTTTCTTACAAGTGTAACTTGGGCTCTAGTTTCCAATGAAGAGTTAGTTTCTTAGCTAAAGACTGATCTTTTGATTATTTCGCACTTCGTTTTTTCTTTTAAATGCACTTAAAATTCTCTTTGAATTTGAAATCTCTCCCCCCCTCCCGCTTCCTGCCAAAACATTGTTAATTTAATTTTTACTTGCTGCTGGGGAAAAAAACGAGGGTTCCAGTTATTTGGTAGTGTTAGCTCTTACAATACTGTTCATGCTTTTCCATAATTTAGTACCTGTCAGCTGTTCTATGACTCAAAGTAACAGTTAACTTCTGTAAGGGGAAGTGCAAACGGGATAAGAATAATCAAGCGCAAAAGAAATTCTTTATAGCAGTTATAACCTTATTTGTGCGTTTTCAGGTAGTTTGCAAATACTAAGCCTGATTTTGTCCCCATTTGTCCCAAGGATCATCATGTAACAAATCAGTGTAGGAGCAAATTTGAAAAATGTTTATAGCAAATGACTTTGTAAAATGGATTAGTTTTTCTACCGTTTATCTCTGTTAAATGTCACTCTGGATCCTACCTGGACTGTACATGCATATTGTTATGTCATATAGAAACTGAAAAATGCTTCTGCATTTGCTCAAACGCTTTATCGAGTAGTCTGAATCTGAAGAACATCTGCCCAGCTTCCCTTTATCTGCCTCGAAAGACTTCCTCGTGCGAAAGTGGAAAGCTATGTTTTAAAGTACAACATTGTAAATTATCACTTCCAAAGTATGACTAAAGTCCGGGTTTATAAGGGAATGGGGGAAAAGAGTAGAACTACCGAAGGATGGTGTTTAAACTGTGAATGTATGGCAAAAAGTGATTTCACAAGGATGAAAAACGAACTCTCTGCTTTTCTGTCGTCCCTATGCCCCTAACTCGTCCAGGACTCGGTCCGAAACCATGGCAAAACGAAGTGAAGTGACACGTGAGGCTGTTCTGTCTCTCGCCTTAGCACCACGGACAGCGCCTAGTTCTGAGTTCACTTTCAGCCACGACTTTGTCACTCCTTCAGCTAGTTCAGCCAAACCCCATTTCCCTCGGAGGCTGCTGCCTGCGTCAGAAAGACGCCGATCACTTTGGGAAAGTTAGTTACTGAGCTACGGTTTGTCCCACTTCAATTTGTAAGATCCCCGGAACCTGTATAATGTTACAGCTGTGAGGTCACCTTGTTTTTCACCTCTTAGAAGATTCATTCTGCGCTCTCCTGTGTTGCTGTGTCTGAACTCCCCAGTTAGGTTTTCGTTTCGCTTTGTAACTTTTCCGGGATTCATTTCTACCGATGTCCCTCCCAAGTCCCCGTACTCCTCTTTTCCCTTTAAGGTGGATCTCTTCCTTAACTGCCCTTTTTAGATCGCTTCCCCCCTCTTTCCTCTGGATTTCTCGCTCAAGAAATATCCAACGTGCAAAACTTTTCCACAGCTGCACCTCCGCTCGGGCGTCAGGGTGCACCTGGCCTATTGGAAAGGGGCTTCGCTCTTGGCCAGAGCAGCTTGATGAGCTCTGGTGCTTCCAGACAGCTTGTTAATTACAGCCCCTGGAGACTAGGCTCCCAAGCCAGAGTCCAACCTAGTTAAAGAGCCTGACAGCAACTTACTTGACAGCACATACAAAAGTGACAGTAAAGTATTTGATTTAGTCTCACTTCTTCTCCCGTTAAACAAGTTCTTCCTGCTCGGATCGTTGTGACTTTAAGTCATCATTTCCGTTTTAATTTGTTGTTCAGGATGTGTGCAAAGGAAGAGACGCTCTCTATATAGTTCATCATTTCACTGTCATTTTAGCAAAATACCGAACCTTCCAGCTTGCAAATCAAGCTATTCACGTGTTAGTTAGTTAATGCAGCAAGATGCATATTGCTTGTTAATATGTTTCACCCAGCCTCTGATTAGTATAGATTCCTGCACTTGCCTCTCATATCATTCTAAGGTAGTATATAAATCGTGAGGCTCGGAGACTAGTTAATAACGATTTGCAGGCTTATTTGTTACATTTTACTGTTCAAACTAACGTTACATCCGTTTAAAAATGAATCTACAAAAGTAGGGGGAAATAATTGATTTAGGACGTTGACAGACAAAAAAAAATGTTGCCAATAGAAGCATTTTTAAAAAGCATTCTCTTTCCTGATCTGAATTGAAATTGGGGTCATCTATCAGAATCTATCAGAGAGTTCCAACAGTTTGACGGGACTTTTATTGTTAAAGTTCTGTGCTGCAATACCCCTTTAAAACAATCTATTTCCCTGCTCATATATTTGTCATGCTTGAAGTGACTGCTACAGTGAATCCATGTTCTCGCTATTTCCCCTGGAATTGGATCGCTTCCGATTTGTTCTTCTACTTTGCATTTAGGGTGATTTAGTTCAATATCTAATGAGACTGTCGCTGGTTTAGGTTTCTGAATCTTCCTTATGTGGTATCATTGCCTTCATTAAAAAAAAAGCTGCTAAACTCTAACGTAACTAACTGTTTAAAAACAACGCTCGAGCCCTTAAGAAATCGTTTTATTTTCTAATGTGGGGGGAATGGAAATCCAAATAGGCATGAGTGGGGAGAAGTTTGCGTGGTAGTGAAGAAACCTGTTGAATACTTATAACTAGAGAAGTTTTCAGGGCGTATCACATTACTCCCTACAAAAGGCAGGGGTGTTTCTAAAACGACTTTATCGGCTAGGCAGCCTCTTAGTCACAGACTTTCAAAAAGATAAATCTTAAATACTTGGTCACATCTAATATTGATCTATTACCTTTTTGGGGTGAAGGAAACTGATTATTTAATGCCTTCCTAAATTATTTAGTGAGAGAAAAAACATTAACTGAGCTGTAGTTTCCTTTGCAAATGTAGCAAGAAAAAGGATATAGGCGGGTTTCGTTGTGTTTTTAAACTTTTTCAGTGAAGATTTGGTCATTTTCTTATGTAAGAACTTATGTAAGATTATTTTTCTCCAAAATATTTGACATACGATCTTAAAGCACGCGAACACTGAGGGGAATGTTACATATTTTATCCAAGTACTTTTGTGTAAGCTAGAAAATTGCTTATGTTTAGCATAGCAGCTCAACGGACGTCTTCATTATTTCTCTCTACATGACCTTGGAAGTTAGTTTTAGAACTAAATTTTAATCAGAAGACAATAGGGTTATTACACACAATTGTACTGTCTAGCAAAGGCTATTTTTGAAAATATGTATATAATATATACGTGAAGGTCTATCTGTCTAGCACGCTGAACGTTTTCCAATAAAAATAACATATTGTTTTCTTTTTCTCTTCAGCTAAGTTTTCCCTCTGCAATTCTATTTCATATCCCTGGTACACGTTTATGAAAGCCTTTTCATTTTTTTTCCTTCCTGTAACTCTTCAAAGTCGTTTTAAATGACTTTTCTTGTCTTTTGGCCATTTGTCAACGTCAAATGTACACTGACTTAATGAAAGAAAAGCGTGTGTGTACACTACACACACGCACATACCCTCTCTCTCTCTCACACACACACACACACACACACACACACACACACTTTATATGTATATATACTTTAGTTAATTTATTGAAAATCAATAATCGCTCAACGTGTCCACTATGTGTTTGTATGGAAAGTAACTACTTCTCAGGTAATATTCCTGAGTAAAACTCCATGGTTGTAATTTTATTCCTATCGTATAATGTAGTTTCTCTTGATTGTCAAGAAAAATAAGTTCAATCTAATATTTGTAAATATGGGGCCAGATTCTGATCCTATTTGCCCATAATATATGTGTGTACGAGTGTGTATATCTGTAATATATTACAGTGTAATTTCCTTCAGAGAGCTCTAAAGCCTACAGTTCTCCCCGACAAACAAGCCATGACTTATAGGAGCTTTGACTAGAAATGGCAATGACGGTTAGAATAGGTGGTAAACTGTCAGAATACCTTGCTAGAAAGTGAGCATCCTCATTAAAGATCATCCATAATTTTATTCTTTCTTGAGCAAATAAGAGGATTGAATAATATTGTCCTTCATATTTCAAACTATGGAGGGGAAAACCACATTATGTTTATTTAATCCTAACACTTTAAAAGCAGGAGAAGTGGACTTTTTGACTGGTAGGTATGTACTACATCATAAAAGGGAATAGGCAAAAGTAATTCTCTTCACAAGCAACAGTGTTTCTGATCCTAAGACTCCCTATCATTGGAAGGGGAATGTCTAAAATACTTTCCCACTTATAAACACTAAGCTCTAGATATTAGCTACTGCCTAAATATTTGTTCACCGAAATGAATCCCTAACTGCTTTAAATTTCTGTTAAATTCAACGCTAAAGTCATACAGAAGTACAGCCGAAGTGGAGTTAAGCCAGGCAGATACATGAAGTTTTCCAAAAAGATAGAGGGGGATTTGTTAACTTTTGAAGAATTAGAACTATAACAAAAGCCAAACTCTTCGGCATTTAGGTTTTTATTATCAGCTTTCAATCTTGCAAAACTAGAGCCATTTGCTTAACTTAATCCGTAACATATGTTTGCAACAGTAGCAGATTTTTTGGTGTGTGTGGCTTGTAGCTGATCAAGTTGTAAATTTTCCGCATTAGGTTTTCAGCGCCTCCTAGTTACAGCCTAACACCTAGAGAAAGGCTTTGCAATGATCGCATAACAGAGAAACCAAATGATAAAAACAACAATAATTTACAAAGCTTTTTCCAGTGAGGCCAGCCTAACTCATTCGTCTTTATGGTAAATGCTATAAAGCTGCCATCTTGATTTTAAAAAGCGCAACCTACACTATATATTAATTAAAAATAGTTTTTACTCTTTATTAGTTTTATCTGTTAAAAGTAACGTTTCCATTTCGCCCCTAAGGAGAAGGGCATTTTCCACAAAAAAGTACTAGTTTTTAAAAAATCAACAAATATCATTATTTTTTTTACTCTAACAAGAAGCTGAATACATTTAGAACATGGACCAAAATTCCTTATACATTTAACGTTATTTATCTTTACGTAAGGTATTGAAACGTGTAGTAAGTATGGTTTGTTCAAAGCCATTTCAGCCCTAAAAATATCAAAAGCTTATATTTGATTTTATGGCATTTTCACTTTAAATATATCATAATTGTTTTGAGCAATTAATGACAGAGTGACAAGAAAGCTAACTTAGTAGGACGTGTTTATATTTATATATATTGAAACTGGACCTAATGAACGTATTTATATTGCAGTGCAACAGTAAGTCTCGCACTGCTGATTTATTTCACTATTCAAATACAAATTAGGTACATTTTGTTACTAAGGTATTTCATTAGGTGTTTTAAAGCATGAGTTGGCATAAATGAGACCTCTCAAATTTCCCTCTTTAGTGCCATGTTTTTAATCCGGGGGTTATTTTTTTCAGATCTGTCATTACAATTCTCAGAATGTTTTTAATATTATTATTGTTATTATTACTCTTAGGTATTGTCTGCGTATTTCTCAAGTGAAGATAGAAAATCCGGGACGATGCTAAAAGGCAGCTTTAAGTCTGAACTGGAAGGTCTTGAGACACAGAGCGCCATCTAGCCAACAAATTTAGAATCAAAGTGCAGAAGAGGCAACTTGAGTAGAGAGGGAGAGTGTGTGTGAGTGAGAGAGATGGAAACTTACACTCCCTTCTCCCCAGTTTTACCTGGGCTGAGCACTCTTCCCTAGGCAATACATCACCAGCAGACAATCCATACACAGAGGCTCTGCGTCTCCTTTCTGTATCTTAAGGGACAGCTCCACTCTTTGTCCTTCACTTGTTCTTCTATTTATTAGAACAATCTATTTCCCAGTCTTTTCTAATGAATTGATATTTGAACACTTTCCAGCATAGAGGTATTTATATATTAAGGTATAAGAGCACAGTGCACCTGGCTGACAGTTATTAACCTTCAGTCTTCATTATCTCCAACTTGTATCTTGAAGGGGAAATATTGATGCAAAAATCTTCCTGGCCCATTATCGTGAGAAGCAATCGCAAATTTATACCATAGTTCTGAACCACCCTCCCATCCCAGACGGTATGCTGGTGCACTGAAAGTAAGACCAAAAGACAATGCTTTCAATACTGTATGATATAGCACCAATGTCCTTGGTGACACTTGGATTAAAATGTTTTTGGTAAAAACTTTACACTGTATTTATCCAAGACATGAAAACAATAGCAGCGGATATTAAATCTCTGTCTTAGTTCCTATTTTTCTAAGGTTACCTTTTATTCTGGAAATTTTTAAGAACTCCGGGGGGGGGGGGGGGGGGAGATGCGTCTAAATCATGTTTACATTATTTTTGCAAAAATTAAACAAAGACATCAATGATTTGTGTAAATTGTAGCCAGTCTGAAAGTATATCGGAGCTTTCGTAATAAAGAAGAGCCATTATAAATTCCCCATCCGAATCATCCTCATTGTATTTGAGAGAAAATAACTAACACAAATATACCCCTGTGTGTGAAAATAGCTTTATTGTCAGGTCCTTTTAAAATTTTACTTCTTATCTTCAAAATGTTCAATCACATAGACATATGCTAGCCGCAGAGCCACGTCATTTACTGTTCCACAGTATTGCTAGTATGGTTTTGGCTTTTTAATAACTTATTGATTCGTCTTGTGTCCATATCAGAGTTCTAAAATGTTGTTGTATGTTGTGCTAGTTTCTTTTTAACAGCAAAGCGTATTTAAACATATACATTGCCCTCGGATGTAGGAAAATAAGCACTGAAATACTTCAGCTGATGTGGAAAGCGTGATCAGAGCTTCCTTCTCAGTCGCTTCTGGATGCACTGAAAAGAGGTTTTCGTTTTAAAGCGCAGCCATTTCTATGTCCAGCTAATGTGCGTGGAATGTATCAGTGTCATGATTGCAGAAATGATCAAATTAGCATTTAGATAAGAATAATATTAAACTATTTCGACAGGCTACAATATTTACCCCGAACGCACTAAATGAAAGAAGAATATACAATGCATCTTGGACGGTAAAGGGTATGTGTAACATGTGGGGAAAAGATCTGACGTTAGCCATTGGGTGCAAATCTCTGTCTCTCTTCTCACTCAGTCAAGTTCATAGAAGCCCCTGAAGTTCAGATGCAACCCATACGCAGAGAAACTAGAGGCTGAATTGAAATAAAGGTTTAACTTCCTTGGTGTCTTCTTAAATAGCACATTTCACCGTCTAGGTTTTCTTAAACATGAAACCTTCTCCACCATAGGGTACCCAGCTGTTTAATTTAACATTGATTTATTGCTTTTAAAAGTAAATTTACACACATGCCAACAGCATTCCGTTTTGTTTCCCCAGACCCAAAGATTTATTTTCTACTTAGCGCTTGTCTGACAAAACAATGTCCTTTAACTTTATTACACATCGATGAGGAAATCTGTCTTATTTTTTGTTTGGATTTATTGCTCTGTTAGTTGTGGGGACTTTTGGTAATAGAGAAACGCTAAGGTCAGAAAATAAATACAAAATGAAACCTAGGCATGGAAGCAAATACCATTAAAGGCATCAGCATATATTTGATGAAGTTATTGCATACGCAGAGCTGTTAAACATACACCTGAAGCCATGATCATAATTATAAAAAGGGAAAAATCATTTTAACTGTGAACATGCAGGTAGCTATCTATGGTGACAGGATCTGCCTTCAGTTCACGTGAAGAAAAGGTCTCTAATATCTGATGGCTCTTTGCAAAGGCAGTCTGGAAACGTATCTATAATTATTGAATGGAAAAAAATATAGGGTTATCCATACCATGCTGCCTTACCTCTGCGCAGTAAACTCCCAATTACCAAATCTATGTGATGGCTGAACTCAGGGGAATTAGGATGTACTTTGAAGCAGCTTTTACGGTACACTTCATCTACGTTTTGGTTTTCTTTGGTTCTCATTAAAGGGCCACTTTCTTCTTTTCACTGATATACTGTCTTTGTGTCCTCCATTTCACACTATCCCTCCCCCCCTCCAAAAAAAAAAAAGTTCTCACATCTTATCGGGGGGAGAAAAAAGGAGACAAAATAATCATAAAAAAAGCTGTGGTCCGGATTTTTTTTTTAAGTGCAAATCTTTTATTTTAAAGCGGGCGTTATTCTTCCTAACGAACGGTCCTTTCTGGCAAGCGCGATTTTAGGGATATTATGAAAGTATTTATGAGGTGAAATTAGAGATGCATGCAGTGTGAGCAAATCTTTTTTTGTGCTCTGGGCTTACTCTCCCAAACTGATTTCTCACAGAGGCATCTAATAATCACTTTAGAGATGTTCAAATGAGGACACTATCTCTTTTCTAGTAAGAAGTGAAGATGTGACAGGTTTTGTTATCAGTGGTATAGTGAGAGCTTTGTAAGATATTCCCTTTCTTTCCCCATAAATACACCATCTTTAAATAAAGACCCCCTGTCTTAAAGCGTGACTACCCCTGCTGGCTTTGTCCACTTTCTGTCCGGTGCATCCACATAAATCCAAACTTCATGTCACTTAACATATTTTAATGATTTTTACCAATCCAGGATCTTTTTTTTTTTAAGTTAATGGAGGGTCATTTTTTCCTTTTGAAGCAGCCACACACTTTTCTATTTAGCAACACGCCCAGATTTATAGCAAAATGCAAATAAAAATCAAGGGGAAATCTGTGGAACCTTGAAAATTCTCCTATTCATATTAGGAGCAATTTTCTGTTTGGCCTTTGAAAAAGGGCCCTGTCACTCAGAAAGGGGCCATTTCTTTAACCTCTCTCCTCTACACCCACAAGGCAGCCTCCCGTCCTCTCTCCTGCACACACACACACACACACACACACACACAGAGCCCACCCCTTATTCCCCCACACATAGTTCCATCCAACCGGTTTTCAAGGAACAGCAAAGATTAGCGATTTGCCTTCTTTAGTCAGACGAGGAGACCCGTCTCTAACCAGAGCAATGGTAGGCCACAAAAGCGCCAGCAAACAGTTAGCAATGTCCTCCTTAGAGCGTTTGAGTTTCTAGCTGGAGGAGATTGTTTTATCGACTGTAGTGCATATCTAGCTATGGCATTTCTTCTGTTAAGCCACACTTAATATTAAGGCTGGCTAAGGCCAAACACCTGCAGCTGGGGGATGGGGGAGGCTAAAGTTTGGGAGGAGCAAGCGAAATGTAACAACGGTTGTATAACATATAATAGGGCCAAATACCTTCAGAAGGCAACTGTCAGTGAAGGTTCTCTTATATGGTACACATATGAAGGGGTATATGTGTGTGTGTGTATATATATGTGTGTGCGTGTGTATACATATATATGTACATACACGTGTGTGCTTATATTTTAGATATGTATACAGTTCATATTTTATTCCTTACAAACCTAGGGATCACCCCCCCCCCCCGTAAATGCACTGATGGGAGAGTTTAAGAGACTTATTTGGGAGGAAATAGGGGGTCAGTTTTGGTCTAAGTGGAACATCTGCAAAACATTCAAGCAGCTCATTCAGCAAAGAATCTAGCCACTTATTGTAGAAATAATAAAAAGGCACTAATGATTATAGCTCCCACCTTCTTCTCCCCCCCCCCCCAAAGGCCAAAGCTTAATGAAATAATTCCAAGGTTTGCCTCATTTCCTAATAGTGGATTTTTTTAACAAAAAGAAACAACTTCAACTAAACTTTCCAGTCGCCTGTCGTGAAGGGAATAGGCTAGGTAAATAAAATGTAAGTGAGACTGCTATTAAACACAGCATAAGATACAAGACTTGTGCATAGTTCCGCCTTGATATGCAATTAAATTACAGCAAATTCCTCTTTAAATAATATCGTTTGGAATCCTTCTTTAAGATTCAAGGATGTCTGAGGTTAAGTAGCTTTTAAAACGTCAGTTCTAAATGGCTTATGCAATGAATAGCTACCTTTAAATCCTAAAACCATTATAAATATGCTATACATATGGATGCCAGTTTATCTCTACATATTTCTTTTTAAAATGAGGAAAGCATTCATAAAAAGCTCCTTGGCACACTTTATTTTAGGAAAGCAGATGTTAATTTTTTCACGTATCATTTTATGACCAAGTACATGTGTAACGTTGGAAAGCATCCAGAACGCCTCTATTATTTGCTAAATGACTGTTAGTTGAGGCATATTATTCTCTGCATAACCAAGGTATAGGTTATATCAATAAAATAAACATCTGTGATTTTTACCAGGAGAGGAAAAAAATTAAAGGGTTCCCATAAAAGTGAGAAAAGCATTTGTGTAGGAAGAACACACCTGCAATGGAGTAAATGGGCTATTTATATTGCTCTATGCAAAACAGGTTCTCTGTTGTATACTAGAGATTATTTACTTTGTATAAAATAAGGTTACAAAATTCCTCCATGCTAAAACTTGTTTCTCACTGAAGCTTTCACACTACGTGATAACGTTGACTGGGCACTATTTAAAATGCCTTGGGATGTTATCTAGGCAAGCAATGCTTTAGCACATGGTTTAGCTCATGGGAATGTGTTATGCAGTTTTCTCCTCTAAGTGTTTAAGTTTGAGAATTCCCATTGATTGCAAGGTTCTCTCTCTCATTACCAAAATATCTTTGAGATACCTTCTTGTTTGTAGTGCGTTACATGAGGACTTGAGTGCATGGGATAAGCCAGGCATAGTGCAGAGGCATAATAATTAACCATATGCAATATTTATAGTTCTGTAATGTTTACTATTAGGAAGGCAAATACAGTCAATTGAGGTCTAACAAATATAGTGTAGTGACCAAATATAATGAATAATTATACATATGTATTTATATATGCACACACACACGAACATCTTGTTATTGAATTTAACCAAAGCTCTCTGCACCTAAATGCAGCAGAGACAGACTGTTCCTTTCTGAGTGTTGCCCTGTGCAGAGGGGCCAGGGAGAAGGTTTTTAACATAAAATGCTGCAAATATGAAAAATAGGTCACCAATAAAATTGGTCTCAGCATGGAGTGTAATTGTAACAAAATGCTGCTGAGTAAAATCTAGGAGCTAGCTGGCTGTGGTAGCACAGTCGCAAACCATCTGGTGTGTATTAAAAGTGGTGCTGTAAATATTGCTGAAAACTAATGCATTATCAGCTTCTATAAGTGCACAGGGCCTGCAAGCTTTCCATATGTTAGAATATGTAGATCTAGTGGAAAGGAGGGAAAGGTGTCCTATCAATCAGGAGCTTTTCAAGGGTGTTTTGCATACTCCTTATGGAAGTTTGTTCCAAAAGAGAAAGAGAGGAGGGGAAAAAATAGAGAGGTAAGATCTCTTTCTTTCTTTCTCTCTCTCTCTCTCTCGCCCACTTCTCTCGGAAGAGGATAGGGTAGGCAATTGCTGACGTCACTTCACATCAGTGCAGGAAAGTAAATGTTACAGAGGGAAGAGTTCATCTGCTTTTCATCACTTGTGAAGTTTTGCTTTTTTAAAGCTAGAAATAAACTCTTGAGCGGAGATTTCCCCCTTTTAGCCTGATTTCTATAAGGTCTTTCTGGGCGCTTCCACATTTTCCGGCTGTCCCTCCAGCTCTGTGCCTTGTTCAGTTCAACCTAAGACACTGATCAAGAAGGCAGCACACACACACAAAAATAAACAAACGCCTGAGAGTGAAACTGCCCCATCTACATCCATCCGACATCTTTCTGCCAACAGAAGCAGAGGTCTCCTGCGTGACGTTTCTTCAGACCTGCAACTTTTCTCCCCTTCCCTTCTCTAACTCCTTCTGCACTGGCAGGAGTTTCCCTGGAGTCAGATTCACCTTCCCATTTAGTGATCACTCCCCTAATATAACGTTTTCATTTTCATGCCATTGTTCTTTCCTGCAAGAAAACTTTGGCTGTACATTCAAAGCCACCCTCGTCTCCCTTATTGTACAGAGGTCACTTACTCTTTCTCGAAGTTGGACTGTGCTCCTTAATCTTTCTTCTTCCTTCTCCTCTGGTCTTCGTTTGCTCAATCTTTCTTTCCCGTGTACACGCAACACTTTGGTACGGGTGCCTTGTGTTGATAAACCTGCTGTTAATGACACCCCAAGTGCAATCAGAAAAGAAATAAAACTCTTACTTTTTTTTTTCTTTTAGGCTGCATTCCTCTCTGACCGCTGCCTTCTTTAATTATGGAAGCTATATTTCTTCCCTGGGAGTCATTCGTGGGGATTTTTTTAGGTGGAAACGCGTATCTGCTCAGTTATTTTTGAGCAGGGACCAGTGCCCCATATCCAGAGGCTTTGAGTGAAGTGCAGATTGAGACATATCGGGTTCCCTATAAAAGGATCATTTCATGTGGGAGGTTGGACACAAAGTTTGGACTCGTGACTGGCATTCCTGAGAGACATGCATATTTTAAAACAACAAAGCAAGCCCGAAAGAAGGCTTAGAGGGGGGAAAAAACTTGGAAAGAAGTTACTAAGTGACAAACATCTGTCAACATGGACTAATTTGTACGCTCGCTGTAAAAGTACCCGACTGGTTTTATTTATAAGTTCAGGGAGTAGCATCTAGTTTGCAGCAAATTGAATGCACACTTTATCCTCGAGAACGTGGTTACAAATGGATTTTTTTAGCCGAAATCTGGAAGTTTAAAAATCCTTCTGGGATTTGGCTTGAAGTCAGAACTCCCTCTTTCTGACTGTTCGTGTAGAATTGTTTCAGTGTTTCAGGAAATATTTTAATAGAAAAATAACCAGGACAAAAAAAAAAGATAAAAAGTAAACACTGGTGTATCACTTCTGCTTTTTTTAAACCAATCGGTATGTTTTATCCCGCAGCAAAAAAATCAGCCCTTATTTGATCTTAAGTAACAGCAGTAGGAATAAATGCATATGTGCAAACCACAGCAATGCTGCTTGCTACATGTCACTAAGGAAAAGTAGCAGAACACTTTTAAGACTCTCGCCACAAGTGGTGCAGATGCTAAATATGCATACACATCGCGAGTTCGTTATGTGGAATGGAAAGAAGTTTGTACAGCTCGAGGAGAAAAACAGGTATGGTCCCTTTTTTTTACACGCTGCATCCCAATGAACTAAATGGAAGGTCACTGTACAGAGCTCACATATAAATCTGTTTCTGCGAGAGATTTGAAGACAAAAGGAGAGGAGGCCTAGTGGTGAGCTGGATATCTCTGTTAGTTGTCAGTGCAGGTCCATGGGCAGGCAGGGAATGCTAATGAGCTTTTGCAGAGCGGGCTGCAAACTCTCTCTCTCTCTCACACACACACACACAGTCTCTCTCGCGCTTTCTCTCATCTACCCGCACAGTGTGATCTGAAATACACTCTCATAGAATATCCCTGTCTGCTTCTCACATACAGACACGCACCCCCCTCTCTCAGACACATACAGCCTCAGCTCCTACACAAACTGAACCACTGTGTCTCTGTCTTACACACGCAGTCTCTCTCTCTCTCTCTCTCTCTCTCTCTCTTACACACACACACACACACACACACACACACAGTCTCCCTCTTCTCTCTAAGCACAGGGATCGATAGCTGACCCCATGGTTTGGCCAATGCTTTATTTATCTGGCCGAGCAATGATATTAGCAGCCTTAAACGTTATATACAGCAAATGTCTCCCTAAATCAACAACAATAGGATAGCTTACAGCAACCAGTCTGGCCTCCCTTAAAGAAGACCCCTCCCTTCCTTTTTTACAACTGGGGATATTTTATACCCTGTGGGTTTGGATTTGATCCATTGCTTTAAGCTTGTTGGAGGGTTCTGCAGACAAGGAGATGTATATACGCTATTATACAGCCATCACTGAGATTACTAACAGTGATTCTCTTGTCACCCAGCCCGCACTGCTTTGAAACACTACTCATATTATCCTTATTTTTCAAAATTGGGGTGGGGAAGAAGATACTGTTTCCAATTTTCCTCTTTGTTAATTGTTTTATTTACTAGCAATTATATGTATAAAGCGATTCGGTATAGTTCATGTTGCGCCTTTGTTTTGCTAATGGAAACCACGTGAGGGTGGGGGGGAAATGCCATCCCCCCCTTCCCCTGCTATGAAGTGCACTTCCTTCTCCAATTATGCAAGTATTTCTATTTTAGTGACCACTGTAGCCAGGTCAGAAGCAATAAACTGGACACAATCACCAAGGTCATAGATTTTACACCGTGAAACCTTACAGCAGCTCCCAGCAATATATTGTACTTGTAACTGACAGGGAAATAAAAGAATGTTCTCCCACCCCAGTCCTGCTTTAATTTGTTTTACAGGTGGTTGCACCTTGCACCAGAGAAACGATGAGAAAACATCCAGCAGGAAGCTCCATTTTTTTAACCCAGTCAGCAAGCAGGCACCCAGAGAGAGTTGGGAGAAATAGCTGTAATATTGAAGGCACCTGGCCAACTGTAGCCTTTCTGATCTCTGCAGTTTTCGCCTTATTCTCCAGCTGTTTTGCGCTGAATGCTCTATGTGATCGGAGGGGGAGACTGAAATATTTAGGGGAGTATTTAAGTCCAGATCCTTCAGTGAAAAAGAAAGCCAACCAAAGTTGGGAAATGGTTTCGCTGACAAGTAAGGATAATAAATGAGAGGCGCTTTCAGATAGATATCTCAGACGTGAAATTGCGCCCAGCTGGTTGTGTAAGCAAACAAATAGTTTCATGTTAGGGAATCTCGACTTGTGGCTTGATGAATAGAACACGACAGAGGTAAATGGCTCTTTAACTCATTTAGGAATAAAACTCTTTGGCTTCCTAAGTAAAAGACCTGGTGACGCCATGGATCCTGAGCGAGCCCTTTAACAAGAGTTTGATTAGTTTCCACTTGTGTGCCCATATTCCTCCTACCCCCATTTTTTTTTTTTAAAAAACGTCTTCTATCAGGAGAATCATCACATCATAGATGTTGGGAAACCCGGTAGGTTTGCAAGGTGACAGAACAACGTGCTGGCGAAAAGGAAAATGTTTAAGAAAAGCAATCATTGAACAATTGGAAAATATTAATTTTCGTTTGCTCTGACCCATGTGATGTAAAGCCACATCAAAGCCAATGGCAGGCACGCTAATTAGAAAAGGGTCATTTTTGATTTTTTAAAATATTCTTGGGAGATCATTCCATTTCTAAACTAAGAATAAAAACGATGTAAAGAAACAGGAAGAGGTTGAAGAGGCGATTTGTCACTGCTCCAAATCGCAGATCGAGTAAGTTTCAGGTTCAGGAGTGTAAAACACCACAAACTAGCCTCTTGAATAGTCAAAATGTCCCACGAAACCCGAGGAAGTACCCCGCCAGTATCTGTAACGACCGTGTACATAGCAGGAGTGGACATTGTTTATGTCTCTTCACTTGATTATTGGTGGTGTAACTGGTGGGGGAAAAAATCTCTATCTATTCCAGTAGGCTGTTCCACAAGGCTGATAATGTGCACTCGCACTAGTCTAGCAGTTCCTTGGGGAAACTTCCCTGAGCTTCCCTTTTTTGACTGGGGTGGGAAAACATTCTTTTATTTCCCTGTCTACAACAGTTTAACTCTACTTCAAATAAGCTAAAGCTCTCAGTCGCTCAGTGAGTGTGTTTGTTGAAAAGGGAACGTCTGACTTTCATATGTCACAGGTAATTTTTTAAAAGGAAGATACTTTGGGTTAAGCCCTTTCCAACTGCTAAATATATTTTCTCTTTGTGTTTGGCGCCAGAGTTTCCTTTGCATTAACGAACGTTAAATTTACTTTTCCTTTAGTACTTTTACCTTTTAATGTAACTTAAAATGACCTCAAGTCATAGGCATTCGTAAAACGCTTTCTATAATATCCATTATTTATTTCGTACTAAAAGAGCGTTTTAAATATAGGAGACCCTGCCTCTGCAACGCATTATTAAATTCGCCCCGTTAAGTGTGCAGTAAAATGTGCCACTTACAGAGCTTTTTAAATGCCACCTCATTCTGAGGGACTGAAGGGAACTTGAGACCATCCTGTTCTATCCTGCGAATGTTTCAAATCACTTTCTTCTCTTCAGGTTAAGGAGATTGACTCAGAACTGCCAAAACTCGACTCACAAGTTGTCTGAGCAACACGGGCAAATATGCTCCCCAGAGTCGTGTAGCTATGTATTGAAATATACACAGAAAAAAGGGTCAGATACAATTCCCCACTCATATTTAAGACAAGAACAACACCGACCAAACCTTCACACTTGCACTATTTATTAAAGCTCCCCGAAGAGTCAGAAGTCATCCCGTGACAGTCTACCACGAAATCCTTGCATCAGCTGTGGTTCGACCTACCATTTGGAAAAATTTCCAAATATTTATTTGATTGAATATAAAAGACTTAATTGGGGAGTGGGAGGAGACCAGCTAGTTAGTGCGATGCCAAAGGTATATAGCCCTTTGTGTGTGTTGCTATCAGAGCTCTCTAAACCCCTGCATTAACATAAGTATATACGTTACACTATTGCTGGGTTTCTGAGTGCTGCTGCTGACAAACTTTTAATGAGCACATCATGTTACTGTAGGGCGAAAACCAAACACCTTCTTAGTAAAGAAGTAGCCAGTGGCGTTCTTTTTTGCAGCTAGTAGAGCAAACCCCACTGTATTTAACACAACCAGGGACACCAACAAAGCTATGAAGTTCTCTAAGAGGGGGATGCAACGGTCAGATGCAAGAATGAGTCTAAGTCTAAACAAGATAACACCGAGGAGAAATTTAACTCGAGCTGGTTTTAAAACAGTACATGGTATGTCAGAACAAGTCATCAGAAACTTATGAAGGGACCCTGGCCCTTCTCCACATCAACACTGTAGCATATACTGTGTGACTGTGACAAATGGTACAATAGTTTCAGCAAATAGATGAATGCCCAGGAACTTTGAAAGTGGCTAAGGAAAATGTTCACGAGGATAATAAACATTTTATAGTTAACACTTCAGAACACAATACCGTATATCAGCAAAAGTTTAATAAGGGAATTAAACACTTCTTTCTAATCACATACATGGCAATAGCTGCATCTCTTACACCTCACCTAACCTGTAAGTTTCGTGGCAATCGGTGGGCTAGTATTATTCATAAACATGAAACTTAATTGAAAAATACGTTTCTGACCTACGAAAAAGTTTATCTGTTTTCATTAGTGGGATAACACTGTAATGAATATATTTACATCTCATTGGAGGAAAGCTAGATCTCTCTTTGCTTCGAGCCACTGTATCCCCCGGCACCCATCCCACCAATGATAAAGGATTACTTTCAGTATTTCCAAGTGCTGAGTGTCTGTGTTCAGTGTCTGCCTTTCCCTTTTCTCTCTTTCAGAGAGGCTGGTGTACCCTCTCTCTCTCTCTCTCTGCCTGGGGAAGTCAACCAGGATGAGGAACAGAGCTGTCGCCTATTAGCGCTCATGTGAGTTGGGAAGAGAGGGTATTTTTGTCTAATTTCCACCCTTGTGTGTCCAGGGTTACAATAATCATACACATAGCGGCTACTAGGGAGACAGCCTGAGTCTCCATATTGAAATTGACTGTACCCCCATAGAATGTCTGCCCGCAATGTTGATTATCCAGCTATAAGTGCTTACTGATAGAATGCTCTCGCTTCGGATCTGCTGCGCCTAGAATATTAAAAAACCCCAAGCGAGTTGGATTGAAGGATCTTGTTAATGCAAAAAAAAAAAAAAAAAAAAAAAATCTGGACAGTAAACGAAAAGAAACCATTGCCGATCACTCCTCAAATTGAAAATCCTGCCTCATCCGGGTTTGTTTGGAGGGCGCGGGAGGTGTGTGGGGGGATGTTATTGTTAAAAGATCCAGCTTTATTAATACGTTAAGAAAGAGCTCCCTTGGCAGTATGTGTTCTTACAGCTCCGTCTCAGATCCCATAAAACATTAATGCACTGAAAGCTGCTACAGAGATCAGCACCACCAGCTAGAAGCATTGTGAAGCCTTCACCTTCGAAGGGACTCCATTATGGAAACGATTTTTTTTTATTTAAAAAAACGGGGCTTTTGCAAACCTCTCAAATTTTCATTTTATAGAGTTACAGCACAATAATCCATGTAGGATGTGTGTGTGTGATACACGCATACACACACACACACATACACACCACCCAACGAGCAAACCTCCAGTTAGCTTTCTGTATTAATGGGATGGGAATACCCTTTACATTTAGTGACTGGAGGAGAGAAAAACAATAATACCGATCCTGTCAACAGAAGATAGCAAATGCAGCACACAGTCAGACCACACAGTGTTGGGTCTTTGAATTCTTGGGAAAAAAACCACTAAGCTTTTAACAAACGAATAACAGGCAAAATAACTACAGTATACCTTATATTGCACATTACTGCACAGTGATGGTAGAATACAGTGACTCCAAACCTTGCCCATGAATTCTGAAAGGAAATAGCACTGTCTAAACTTAGCAGAAGCTTCAACTGACAAGAAAGGTTTTTCAAAATACGTTGACCAGGGTATATGCACTTAGCTTTGTGATACAATCGCAGATAAATTGATTCATCTATGATATTGAACTGTTTGTGTTCGCATCTGTCTCTTAAATCTTAAGTGTACACAATCAAATCAGTTTTGGAACACTGTGTGTTTTATACAACTTTGTAGCCCCCCTACAAGTTTTTAAAAGTTCTCCCATTTAATCCCACTGGAAGTTAAAAGCGAGGGAGTATACGTTTGTAAACTCTGTTGGCATGGTCAAGCAACAAGACTAATGTTTTTTTTGCTAAATTCTTTTATTTTTGTTTAAATTCTCACTTCAATTTTAATTCTTGAAGAACAGCTTCGACAACATATATCGCACTCATTATAAGAAGCAAAGGGTTATATCAAAAATTATTAGTATAGAATCACAGGAAACCTGGTTTGGAACCAGAAAAAAATACAAAACAGATATAGATACATAGACACAGGACAATTGTTTTTTATAATTATTTGGAAAATGTTATTTTCCCCTAATTCTTGTTTCTTTTTTCTTTATGCGCATACGATGTTTTAAATTTTACCAAAAAATGAAAATAAAGACTAATATTTTACAAAATGAATAACAATGTTCGTGGTAAGTGTTTGCGTGTGTGTGTTTTCTACACAAGATTCAGTTCAGCGTCAATATTTTTTGTTTGTTTCTTTGTTTCTGTACAGAATATATCCACATCAGTCCACAATAAATTCTGGAAGATCCATTATTCTCCTTCTGGTTTTATTAAAATCCCCTCGGTCCTTTTTCCAAAATTTTCCACAGACACAAGGTCCTTTCTTTTCCTTTCAAACATGGTCACAGATCTGATCCTACACGAGTCTTTATTTTTTTTTGTTTATTGTCTGCTTTCCCCCCCTCTCTGCACCCCAACTTTACTCGGTTCGTATATTTCTGTTTGTGTTGGTCCTCAGTGTCTCTATGGGGGTGTTGGCTGTGCTCTAGGAACACTGGATAGACATGTAAGGCCAGTTGAAGCTGCTCCCAGACAGTAACATATCTCTGATGAGGGTTTCAATGGGGGTTTTACCTACCAAACGGACGAAGAAGAGCTGCTCGATGACTGAGGACGAGACGGTGCGCAGGGAAGGCAGCCTCAGGAGCAGTTTGCCGAAGCGACTCGGCTGGTTGGGGTACTGGCTCCTCACATATTCCTCCAGGGCGCATTGAGATTTCTCTTGCAGGCTCTCGATATGGGCAGCATCTGACAGGCCACAGGCATCTGCCCAGGCAGCCACACACCAGGAGGAGACAAGGAGGGGAAACAGTTAGTTACTCGGTAAGCAAGCGAGCAAACAGCACACATACACAGGGACTAAATACACCGTCCCACCGCCCCTTCCAACCATAACACCCCCATCAGCACCCAGGCAGGGCTAGCCGAGCAGCCACACCGACAGACAGAGAGACGCGCAGGCAAAACCTCCCTTTGTGTTTCCTCCTCCACCTTGGAAATAAATAATGTAAGACGCTGTGTGTGTGTGTGTGTGTGGGGTGGGGGGGGGATCTGAAGCCATACAGCCAAGCCACAGCAACCTGTCCTCTGTCAGGAGACTATCAGCCTCCTAGAGGGGAGAGAGAGGAGGAACGGGGCTATTATGCTCGTGATTTTGTTTTAATCTACACACTGATGAGTGTTGTACCATGAATACAACTCAAACACAGAGCCAGGAGAGCCATTGTTTGGATTTATACTAAATGTGGCCTGCATCTATGCTGCATGCTAAATAAATACATACATTGATTAATTAATTCAAATACGCCGAGTTTCTGGACAAGGCTGGAAATCCGAACAAGTCAAAATGCTTTCGCAGTATGGGATTTGGAGTCTCTTGCCCGGAATCTGCAGTGCAATGCCAAAGAGAGAGGCTGCACTACTCTCTGTATCTGGGATCAAGTAATTGAAAATAGGTCACATCTTTGTAAACTGTATAATAATCTAAGAGGAATATGGCTCAGTTACTCCAGACTGTGCTAAGCAGACATCTGCAGCTATCAGCCATAAAGCTGGAGGCGGCTGCAGTGCATGAGCATTGCCTAAATGTAACCAGAAATATATCCTTCATATATGTGTATATTTCATATATATAGCCAGAAGTATATCCTTCATACCCGGCAGAACGATGCGATCGAGGCAACTGCATACTAATCTGAGAACATGAATTTGAATCTATCTATCTATCCATCTATCTATCTATAATTCCAAAACAGCGAATTATTGTGTATCAGCTGATTCGTTGAGAGACTTGCTCAGGAAACTAGCGTCAGTGAAATGTAATGGATTTGCCCCTATAGTTCAAATATCCACATTGTTACGTATATTAATAATAAATATTTTTAAAACATAAGGCTCACAGGCGAGCAGTCAGTTGCAGTGTGGTTTCCTATAGATCAAAGCCAGACTTTGCTAATATATAGATCTGTATATGAATTAATGCATGTTAATGGCCCCAAAAGGACATTACAAAATTGTGAATGTAAATTTATGACCCTGGAAAGACACAACAAATTATTCAAAGCAAAAATCTCTGGCAACTGGATTTTTGAAGTTTATGTCTTTCTATTTCAAGAACTGAATTTAAAAAGATTTCTGAACACCTTCATCTACCATACTATGGCCTCGAGCAAAAATACAAATAAAACAAGCTATGATTCAAGAACTTCTGAGGAAAAGAACCTTTGACCTGAGCTACGGACTAGGCATCCCTCAGATATACTATTATCTAAGCCAGACTGTTTTGCTAATCCATACTGTACCTTTAATGCAATGTTATTTTGCAACATCTAAAACACCAGGCTGCAATATCTATATCTATACCTATATCAAAAGAATAGGCCTGTTCTTGTTTGAAATATATATCAAAAACACAGTCCTGTTCATATGCTGATTGCCACAAATCACACTCCATATTTACATATATCTTGGTATTTTACATGTATCATCTGCTCATTATGCAATAGGCTCCCATTCAACTTCCAAACAATGCAATATGAAAGGGTCTTACTGATAGCCCAACAGATTTTTTTTTAGGCCCCATATGTCATACCCTTAAGGTTAGTAAAATATTTATCAGATATTTACGGTAAGTGCACCTACAACGCAGAGTCACTGGACAATCAAGATTGGAAAGTTACTTGACAGAAAAACGTTAAAAAGGGGGAAAGAATACGTTTTAGATTTTATATTAGACACAGACACACTTACAATTTTCTAATGCAGATAATATCTGCTCTCGCTTAATTATTTGACATGCCCCTGGCATATTTGTTTATTTGAATTGTATTTAGCACCCTAAAAGTTTTTTTCCCCAACCGCTTAAAACAAGATTTAAAAAATTAAAGACCATATGGTATAAAACCGATTGGATTATTGAGTCCGGAGAAATGGAATATGTGTAAGAAGTAATGCAATACATATTTACCATCCGTGAATTATATCTCAGTTAATAAAGGGAGGGCTAATGTGGAAATTCTGTGTGTCTCACTTTTTATATGACAATGTGTCAATAAGGGAGAGCTCAATATTTCTTCCTGCAGTCTATGGAAAAGAAATTATGTAAATAAATAACCATTACTGTTCAGTACACTCCAGCCTTATCCTTTGTAGTACAGGAAATGTATTTCATGTGATGCATTCAGAAGAGTTTAGTGTTCAGAAAATATAGATGTAATCAACTGGCATATAACTGGAAATCAAAGTTCTTATTGCGCTGCAAATAGATTTATTGAATTTATGTTATTTTGTCTGGTCCCTTCGTGGGAACTTTTATTTATTAGAAGAACAATGTAGGTGTATAAATTAATAAAGTTTTTTTTTAAGAGAAGTACGTTTGGGTCAAGACCAAGTTCTTGGATGGTGTCCAGAATTTTAAAGATTAAATATACTATCCGGACCCCAAATGTAAAAAACACACCAGGATAACCTCATGCCAGCTTTAAATACTCAGTGCTTAGTAAACTGTTTTGGACAATATGTCTAAAAATGTCTTTTCCATCCGTCAGAGTTTGCTTAAAAGTTGGATGACTTCGAGAAAGGCTTCCCATGAATTCCCCTCTGGCTAGCAATCAAAACAAGTTTAGTCAAAAGTGGAAATGTGTGTTTGGGGGTAAGGGAAAGGGGTAAATTACTACTGACAGCTGTATTTTCATCTTCTAATATGCCCCATGCTATTCTGCTCCAAAATAATATTATTGTTCTCTTCCTAAACCCCATTCATCGCTTTAGTCAATTGCTGGAGCAAGCTCCTCCCTTGGTAAATATTTCATTATATACTTGAATACATTACTATTAATATAGAAAGATGGAGTTAAAAAAAGCCACCAGTTACACAGCTAGCCCAGGCCCAGAATTTGGGGGGAAAGATGGGGAAAAACCCACTCTTCATTTGGGGCAAACGCCTTTCAGGTGTCTTTTCCTTTAATAACTACTAAACACCACACCAGTTCTCCCTCTATTTTACAATAATTTCTTCAATATATGTTTAAAAACAGAAAGGTTCTCAGAGATTGGTCTGTCTACTGATGAACATTCTGAAATGAATGAGTATAGAATGTAAGTCTGCAGACCGACTTGTGTTAAATCAGGCTGATAAATGCTGCCCAGTCTCTTTGTCACCTTTGAAAAACATGTTTCCATCAAGACGACTTATTAAGATAAAATGCATTAAAATGTCGAGATGGCTAATCAGTAAATCTCCCATTTGTTTTAAGATCTGTACTTTATCCTTCGCAAAGAAAGATTCCCTCCAACACTACAAGACTGCATTTGCACTGAAAGTAAAAGGGGGCAGTCAAAGTACATGTCTCTGACCACCCTGCATACAAATTAGATACTCCTGTCTAAATAAATTATCTGATGTTCAAATCGATATTAATACTACATTTGCTACATTACAATATTGTGCAAATTTAAGAGTCATTTTAATACCATGTAAATACTATTTTTCATGCATGAAAGGCAACAAATATTGATGGATTATAAACTGCTTACTGTTAAACAAGGCCTTTGAACGATTTGCCATCTTTGTTCAAGAATGCTTTTAATTTTGCTTCGGCCTAGTTTCAAGTTAGATTTATTACAACTGTTTATTTATTGCTAAATGGGAGGACTGGTTCAAAAAAGGAAAAGACAGAAAGAAAAAGAAAATAACATTGAGTGGCTTCTTATCTTGCTTTGTTTATATTTCCTATATTTTCCGAAAATTGTTCGTCTTTGATGTTTATATATTTCCCTCTCGAAGGTTACAATAATAAAAGATGTATTATAGTATTATAGGCTATAACCCGAACACTTCAAAGCGAAGTTAATACAGTTTCCTGCAAGTTAATTTGAACCATCTATCATGAGAAAAAAATGTTAACATACATGCATGCATGTTACCACCTCCTACACTTAATTTGGTATTTTTTTCAGGCAATCTGTTAAAATTCCAATATTTGTATGGTTTGCATAGCAAAAAGACTTCTCTCTAGGCTGGTAAACTGGTACATAACCCCCTCCCCCTCCCCCGCGACTTGCTGTTTCTATTGTTGTTTTTTTTTGTTTTTTGTTTTGCTTTTCTCTTTTAGATCGAATCCATTTTTTACGATCCTCAATAACCTCTGCAACTGCAAACATGAATGGTTTCCGATAAGGGAAAATCAGGCAGCAATAAATCAGTATTGTTTATGATTTATTTGTGCTTATGCACTCCTTTTAACACTCTCAGGGAGAACCTCCTTACCAGTTAAAGTACCACAAGAAACCCAGATCCCTTCTCTCTCTCTCGCAGGCACATAGTCTCACACCCGCAGATAAATGGTGATATTTCTCTATTTTCTCCCCTCCCCACCCCCTGTTATCCAAGGAAACAAGGAGCACAAACCCTGGCAGTGGGGATAATGGAATATAGTGTGTATAAAACTCCAGCCATCTACAGCTCTTCCCATAAACGTGGGAGCAACATTGATTTGCAAATCGAGTGGGTTTTATTAACCTAACCCCAACGCAGCCTGGCTGGGGGGGGAGGGTAGCTGGGAGGTTTGACCCTATGATTTTGCTCTTGCTGTTGCCTAGTGATCTCTTTCGCCTTCTCCGACCTCTCCCCCCAGCTCCCCCATCCCCAGCCCTTGGCCTTTCTCCCCCGAGCACACTCACCTGATGTAAAGAGGACGATGGCTTTGAGGCAGCTGTACTCCGCCGAGTCGACGTGCAGGGCCTTGAGCTTCTCCACCTGCTCCTGGAAGATGCGGATGTGGTCCATGAAGGCCACCACCCGGTCGGCGGACATGGGCGAGGCGTGCAGGCCGGCGGCGGCCAGCAGAGGGGCCACATGCAGGGGCATGGAGCACTGCGCCGCGTTGAGCACAAACAGCTCGCTCCAAGTGAGCCGCAGCAGGGCCACCTGGTCGGTGATCTGCAGGTCGGGGAAGAAGGGGATGTTGCGGGCCCACTCGACGGCGCTGAAGAGTAGGCGGGCGGCGAGCTCGCAGATGTTCTCGATGCCCATGATGTTGTTGGGCTGCATGCACTGGCTGCCGTAGCGCGAGGTGGGGTAGGGCTCGGCCCGCAGCAGCAGCGAGATGTATCCCGACAGATAGCAGTGGCCATTCAGAGGGTCCCCGTTGGTCAGCGCGTACTGGCCTGGGTTCGGCTGGGTTGGAGGCATTCTTCCTCGCTGAACCGCTGACAAAAAGAAAGAGAAAAGGAGAGGAAATGTGCATCCAGGAGGCTTGCAAACATCGCCTAACACGTTACAGCCGATCCGGGGACAATGCAGGGCTTATTCCCACAGACACACACACACACGTACAGAGAGCTATAGACAGCATATACACATGGAGCAGTGTATACATAACAGGCTGCATCTCCTTACCCTCAGCCCCTGTACGGGCATCCCGGCCCCATCACCAGCACAGCCAAAAAAATAAAATAGAATACAAATTACAAATAAAAAAATCCCAACCAAAACAACGAGACAATCCACCCTCCCCCAACTCGCAGGAAAAGGAAAGCAACCAGCAAAACACAAATAAAAGAAATCCTCCGGATTGTAGCGTGCTGTCTGGGGTAAAAATCCCAGCAATCTGGTAAAAATATAGGTACCATAGCTCTTTCTTATTTCCCAGTCCATTGTCCGAGGAGCATGTAGATTTACAAGCAAATTGTTTTTAAAAAAAATAAATGTGTCCATATTCTTTAAAAATACCATCCAATTATCCTTAAAACTGGATCAGGTCACAGCCCCCCAGCTAACCACTTCTAACTTTTTATTACACGGAGCAAGCATCCGATACGTGTCCAGCAAAGTTCTCACTGATAGAAGGAAGAGAAAGATTAAATATTCGAAGGGGGGGGAAGGGTCTGAACTTACAGTAGCCAAACATTAGTGAAAAAATGCGATGGTTTAATTAATATCTTTGCTGCGTTGTTGCAACTGCAAAAGCCTGTAGACAGCTTTGCACACTGAATGCACAAGCTTGCAACTGCAAAAACACTGGATTCATTAACCATCTCAATACAAAACGTAAGCATGCTTTGAGTTCCTAAAGCTGACCAAAGTTTTTTTTTAGTATGTGTATGTTTTACTTCATCAGTGTCAGTGTTCTAAACTGCATGCAATGTAAACAAAGGTAATTCAAGGAGAAGATACGGCTACTGTGGTTTATTATTAACACACACCTCTATATAATTTATTTTTTGCAGTTTAGAGCGTGCAATATTTTCGTAACTTTATCCTTTATTATAGTATTGATTAAAACCTAAATTCCAATTGAGCCCTCAAAATCTAAGTGGCTGGACTCCTTTTTCCCACTCCACCTAATTATAGTTTTAAACTTGGCAGTTATTTGTCAATTAAATGAAAACACAATTCTAAGTTTGCTTTTTTCCCAGACGCCTACAAACAGTTCCCTGAAGCTACAAATGAAGTCGTCATACGGTGCGAGCTCTTTCATATCTGAAAGAACACACTTTCTTTTCTAGTGGCATATAAAATATAATTTTAAAACTAATTAAAGAAGTAGTAATCCCCACTCCACAAAATTGACTGTTTCGCTTCTTTGCCTATAAGACATCTTTAACGATAGTCACAAGATGAACTTTAACTGTAAACTGTTAAATATAGTTAGAAAATATAGTTCAGCCAGTCTTGCTACTGGAAAATGAGACATATTGCAAGCAAACATCAGAACTACTCTGAAAAATAGCATTTGAAACGGTGGGGAGCTCATGCCAGAAACAGACTATGTATTATGCTAAAATCAGAAGGATCAGTAAATCTGTTGTAAATTGTAATTTGTATGCAGTATTTAAACAGAGGGTGGAGTTTGATGGAGAAATAAAATGAGCAGCATGCTAAAAAAATGACAGGACTATAAAAACACGGTTCAGTCACAAACTTTCCTTTGAGAGCATGGAGTGAAAAGAAGGCCAGATCTTGCAAGAGGCAGACTCTACCATACTGGCAAGCACAAGAAAGCTGAGATACAGTAGCATATTTCTTCCCCTTCCTTTCTCTCTCCTCCTTCCCCCCACTTACATGTCTTTCATATTTCTTTCAGGAAAGATGATGGTGGAAATGGATCTACTGCGAAGTGTTGTGGGGGTTTTAAATTTTATATATGGAGGGAGGGAGGGGGAATAGAAGGAAACCCATCTTGTAAAGAATGATGTCCCCCCAGCCTCATGCCAACAATAGACAAAACCACATACATACAGAGATTATACTAGTGATACCGGAGAAATAATAAATATTTAGTGACTGATCATCATAATAAATTCCCATCCCAGTGAGCAGGGAAGGGAAGTGTGCGGCGGCGGTGGTGGTGTTGGGGGGGGGGGGGGGAGAGGAGGAGGGCATCAGCGCAAACCAAAAGCCTGGGTGCAAAGCTGTAGATGGATTGCAAACATACACCCCGAGCTACAGAGAGAGGGAGAGTAAAATAGGGAAGAAATATTCACCTTCCCGCCTCATGCCCACTTTGAGGCACTTCTTGAGGCGGCAGTACTGGCACTGGTTGCGGTGGTGCTGGTCGATGGGACAGTTCCTGTTGGCACGACATGTGTAAGTTAAGTTCCTGCGGACGCTCCTCTTGAAGAAACTTTTGCAGCCCTCGCAGGTGAATTGGCCGTAGTGTTTGCCGCTGGATTTGTCCCCGCAAACCACGCACTCGATGTGCTGCTGGCTCTGGCCCGAGCCCTGCTGGCTCTGGCCCTTGTCCCCGGCCGTGCCCGGGGTGGAAGGGGGTCCCGGCTGGCTAGGGGTCTGCGGGGTGTGCGGGGCCGCCGAGGCCGCTTGCTGTTGCTGATCCCGGGCCGGCTGAGCTGCTGGGTTGGGGCCGCTCGGGTTGCCCCCGGCCACGTCTTCCTGCGGATCTCGCCAGCTGCTAACTACCATTGCCATATCTCGGGCCCAAAAAGTGCTGGGGAGCGGAGCTTCTCGCGGAGGGCTGCCGGGGAGAGGAGGGGGGCGGGGGGAAGTGGGTGGCTCGGATTTGGGGGAGAGAGGAGAGAGAAGGAATCTTGCCTGCCTCTGCTTCAGCTGCTGCTGCTGCTGCCCTTGTGCTGCTGCTGCTGCTGCTTCTTGTAGCTGTTTCTGCCGTTTTCTTTCTCTTTATTTTTGCAACCCCCTCCTCTCTCTCCCTCGCTCTCTCTCTCTCTGTGGGGGGAAGGGAGGGATGAAGGATTTTTTTGGTCCCCCCTCTTTTTTTAAAAAAATATGTTTTTCCCCTCAAGTTGCAAAATGAGAAGCGGCCGGCCGGGCTGCGGGGAGAGGCATGCAGGAGAGTCGCACAGGGGAGGCGATCGGCGGACACACACACACCGCGCGCACCCGCCACACAGTCCGAGCGCTAGGAGTGCAAAGGATGTGCAGACATAGAGGAAGCTGGAGGAGGAGAAGGAGGAGGAGGAGGTCGGTGCTGCCGCCGCCGCTGCTGCTCGCTGCCGGGGCCCGGCCGGTGCTGGTGCCGCTGCTTGTCCCCAGTTGCCGCCGCCGGCGCTCTGGGCTCTTTTGGGGGCGCAGGCCTGGGCGAGGATGGTGGAGAGAGAGAGAAAAAGGCTGCCGATGATCAGGGGATAAAAGTGTCCGGGGGCCAGGTCCAGGGCAAAACGCAGTCAGCCATTCAGGAAACCAGTCTTGGGAAACGCGATCGAGGAGGGATTGAAGATTAGACAGTTTGATGTTGTTGTTGCTGTTGGTTGTTGTTTCTCTCTCTCTCTCTCTCTCTCTCTCTCTCTTTCTCTTTACCAAAGAAATACAAAAGCAATTGGATGTGACTAATTCGCAGAGGAGACGAATTCACGGCGAAGTGTAAAAATATAGAATATGAATAATAATGGCACACGCAGAAAACGAGAGATCCAAAGTAGGTCGAATAAATAAATCCTCTTCTTTCCCTCTTTCTTGCTCCTTCCTTCTTCTTCGGTTATAATACACGATGCTGGTTACAAAAATCACTGGAGATCGCCGGGAAAATGTTCTCTCTTTTTTGCTCAAAAAAAGTATTTCAGATAAAAACTCATCAGCCAGGACGAAAAGCCTCCTCCAAAATAAAAAAAATAGAGAATAATGGAAAAAATGATGATATTAAGATATGAAAGCGTCCTCTCTCTCTCTCTCTGGGCTGCTGCTGCTTCTTTTTTCCTTTTCCTTTTCCTTTTCCGTTTTTTTTTTTTTTTTTTTAGTTTCACCTCTCTCTGCTCCTGCAGGAATGAAGCGAAAGACACTAGGAGGAAGGGTAGAGAAAAAGAAGAAAAGGAAGGAGAAGAGGGAGCTGAAGAAAAAAACCCTAATAGAATATGCAAGAAAGGGGGGAGAGGGAGAGAGAGAAAGGAAGAGAGAGAGAGAGAGAGAGAGGGAGAGAGAGAGAGAGAGAGACCCAAAAATGAATGCGTTTAAACGGGAAGACTAGCAGAGCAATGTTTCCGAAAGGGGGATCTGCGCGAATGTCTGTATATAGTGAACTTTGACACTACTATTGAAACTGACACGTTTCTATGGAGATCGCTGCCTTATATGGAGCTCATGTCAAGGAGCCAAGAGAGGGGCTGCTGGCAACTGATAATCAAAGGCGACTGACTGGTCAGAGCCCTGAATTGGGGGGAGAGAAAATGGGAGGCTAAGGTTAGCCAAGCCTCCTTCACTCCATTGGTTAAGAGCCCCCCCCCCTCTTTTTTTTATTCTCTGCTACCTACTGACTGGGTTGGGGCATGAAGGGGGGGGGAGAGAAGGGGATTCTTCTGACAAGCACAATTTACATTGAGATCGCCCTGCGCTGCTATTTACTTTGAGACCTGATTAGTATGGGTCGTCTATGGTCATACACACTCACACACGCACACACATCAAAAGGACGGGGGGGGGGAAGGGAAGGGGGAGATGGATTGGAATGGGGGAAAGGGGAATGAAAAGGAAATTATTTTGGCTCACGCTGAAAAGTTTTTTTTTTGGGGGGGGGTTATTAATTAGATTTCTGTATGTTTCCAATTGAAAAACCTTATTAGAAATTTTAATTACTGAAAGTAAAAAAAATTGCTTTGTGGAACACACACACATATATAGTGTAATAATATATACATATACCCACTTACATTGCTTATTATATATATAAATACTTCAGCTTTGCTTTTTTGCTATACCACAGTGCTGGCTCCCATTTATTACCTAAAATATTCTTCCTCCTTTGATATTTTTAATTACGATCAATGACACTGGTGGAATTCTCGGTGTCGTAAAATGAGAGCAGAAATCAACACTTTCCCCTGGAAGGCTACTATTAATTATGATGATGATTACACTTTCCAATAGTGTCCCTTTCCAAGGCTGTTTAAACAGCCAGCAATGCTTCAATAATTATTAATAAAACAAAAGTAAGTTCTCGTTTTGTTGTCTGGGAAGATCAATGCTGGTAAACGAAAGTCCCAGAGAGAGAGAGTGAAGGTTGGAGTATGTGCGGGGTTGGGGGGGGGGGTGGGGGGTTGCTCTCTCTCTCTCTCTCTCTCTTCAAACTGTCTGGTAGTGGAATCGCTGGATCCGGCTGCCATCTAGCGGACAGGAACCGAGCCTAGGAGCTTCAGCCCAGCAAAGTCCCCAGCGCCCCCCTTCCTCCTCAGTGCACAAAGCCCGTGCCTTTTCTAAAGCAGCAGGACGCCACAAAATCTTTTCATTACTTTTTTTCAAAATAAAGAAGCTGCTTTGGGGCAACAAACCTTCTTTTTAATTGTATACCTCTTCTAGCCTCCTGTCTCCCATCCCTTCTTCCATGCAACGTCCTCTTATGTGCTAGGTTTTAAATGCGCTATGGGGTCGAGTGTCTGTGTGACAAAGAAGAAAGAAACTGCATGAACTATCCTTAGCTCATATCAAAGTTTTAAATCAGTTTGGAAACTAAGCAAAACCTGCAAGGAAAAGGGAAATGTGAAATATTACAGCTTTTTTTTAAAAAAGATGTTCCATTCATTAAAAAAAATAACAGCCTTAGATGTGGCTTGATAATGATTTTATTTTCTGTCAAGCCCACAAATGTAAGATTTTGAGCCAGTTTGAGAGGAAGATTTCTAAAATCAGAATAAACGATTTGTTTTGTCCTGAAATAATGAAGAGATTTTCAATGAGTCCCCTGGCCAAGCCGCCCCTATTGTATATTGCATTGATAAAAAGGATGTTATTGACTATGCAACAGTGGGCTCCTTTCCTCCCTCTCCCTTTTTCCAAATAAACTCTCGCTCCTTGCTCCTGGTCAGTGAAAAGGTGAAACGAATAAGATTAAATCAGACAAAAAAAGCAAGCTCTGTATGTATATCATCTAGATTTTACTCCCCAGACTGTGAAGAGACAGGGAGTAAAAGAGGCAGAGCAAGGCACAGAGAGAGGGAGAGAGAGAGCGAGAGTGAAAGAGAGCCAGAGAGAAGGTGGACGGACCCAGCAGCTTGTGCCCTGCTCTTCCTTGAAAAGGTTTCCTCGGAACCTGGATCGCTTCAGCTGGCACCCAGAACCCCGGCCAAACCAGGCTTCACCAGGCAAGTACTGATTTTTCTATTCGGTGTTTCTAATGGGGTTAACATGGGAAGCAGCGTCTGTCTACATTTCATTGGAAACCCACTGTGAATGAGTTATAGTATAGCAGTACCTTGCAAGGATAACTTTTGCTTCTAGCATCCAGGCTGCTTTCCCGAGACTCGTCAAACAACCCAACTTGAGAACATGGCCCATTTTTCTATATTTCAGGCATATTGATTCTGATTGTAGGAATTATAGATGGAGATATTTATAGCCTCCAGTTTTTAGTATTTTCTTATGAGACCTGTTTTTTTCTATTCAACACACAGATTCAAAGATATGCGCGTGTATCGATATACTCACTTCCCTCAGTAAGATAACACGCTTGTGTTTACCTATGTGTATCTACGCAAATATTATAGATACACTGATGTAGCATCCATTCCATATACTTATGGAATAGAACTTTTACTTCCAATAATGTTGCAAGGATGCCTGATAAAGACATTTAAGCATATTAATGCTCTTGTTTTTCACCTGCTCTATTTGTTATTTGATCACCTAATGAAAAGATCGATGGCAGCTTGTTTATTTGGGAGATAATGTCAACAGATTAAAGGGACAGCACCAATCAGATCCCACTGACATGAGAAACAGACTATAATAAGAAGAAAGCAAAAACCAACGCAAATTGTTCTGTTTCAGAGGTGTATTTTTACTGTAGTTGTGCGGATGATGATGATCATTTTCTGAGAAAGAATCAATTACCAATGTATTCTAAAAGAAGATACTTCAAGGAATTGGGAAACCTGCTTTAGTGCTGGTTTGATTCCCGACGAAAGTCCCATCTCCTCTGAACCGTTGTGTGAGTCTTGGGAAGTAGACTGACAGCAGTTGAGCTGGGACGAAGTGAATCTATCAATAAAAGTAGTCTCATTCCTCTGATGTCCAAGTCAAAACAAGATTAACTTGACAAGATACATTTCCACCTCCGAAAAATTACAATAAGACTTAAAAATGGGGACAACTCAAATGTAATTTGGAAATGAGCTTTTACTGTTAACTTGCCCTATGCCACATACCAAATGGCCAGAACAGACCACGATAACAACAATGCAAAGCCAAGACTTTCTCACACTTAACCTTCTTTTGACACATTAGAACTTACTTTCATTAGATGAGAGCACAGTTTGGAATGTTAGGGGTTGTTGTTTGTCTGTTGTTCCGGTGAAACACAAAAATGGACTCCGTTTTACGCTCTTCTTTTTTTTCTGTCTACACGCTTGTATCTTCCGGAAACAAAAGTTCATTAGCTCGGTTGTGAATCTGTAACAAATTTTAAAAACTATTTTAGGGGAAAAGGTATAGAACACAATAGAAGTGCTATTTTATAAGAGCCTGGGTACGGGAAAAAATAACATGTGAGCTGGGAGGTGAGTTCTAGAGACATATTTATTCTGTATGTCCTAAAATAAATGTTAAACACCTGCTTCTCCTGCTAAGCCTCACAAAGATATTTTGATATGTATATGTACCCTCCGGTCACACACATGGGCAGGATTGGGGACAATACCTATATGCTACCATAAGACACAATGAGTAGTTCTCATGTAAAATATCTATTTGCCTTTAGCAACTGTTAGTACGTCTAATTAACTCTTGTTCTGATAAGAAAACACATTTTAAACCTATACAAATGCCATTTTGAAAATCCTTTAAAATGCACATAATCCCCCTTTTCATAGATATACTTGTAACATACTCAGAGAATCCTATTCAATGGATGCCTTGAATTCTACACTCTGAGTACACATACCCGAATAACTACCCAATCCTGTACTGAGCTCTTTTGCCGACGAATCAGTTAGTACATTCTGAAAACTATTGACAAACTGTGTCTGATATCGTCTGGTACACGGTCAGTCAGTTCATATTCATGGTGCCGTTCATAGTACACTATTTCCCTTTCTTGGCTGCTTTGCAAATTTAATTATAATGGAAACATTTCCATTTCTTCCTCTCCTGCAGCCACAAGCTGCTTCTCTTTGCCAGGCCAAGTTGCCCATTTGCTATAACCTTAGCCATACTAGGACTCCGCTCAGATTCCAGATGGGCTGGGTCTCTTGTGTTAGCTGTGCCAGGCCAGGCCTTTAGAGAGAGGCGTGCCCAGCAAGATCTCCTCTACCAGTAGCTGTGCTGGGGCCTTTATTCTCAGCCATACCAGGCATTTTTTCCCTGTGCTAGTTCTTTTAATAGTATAATAAAAGATGTATCCACCAGACTTTGTTTTATAACAGAAAATTGCTCCTTGCTTTGAAAAGTAGTTTTCAGTGGATTATAATGACCTTTGCATGCAGCTGGTGGCTTCATAGTCCATTGCTGGTTACTTGTCACTTTATTATTATTATTTTGTAGGCCATAGCTCTTAACTTTCAGTCAAACTGCAGGACCTACATGTGAAATTCTTTCCCTCCATTTCTGTGTGTACTAATCTATGGTTGCATATACCCAGAATTTATTTACAAAGCCTTTTCCCCATTTCTAAAATATTCAGCGAGGCGTGATATTCTGAGGACACATTCCCAAGTCACACTTAAAATTGATTTCTGAATGCCTCCACCTGTCCTGATCATTCCTTCTTGTACTTTGGTAAATCACACTGAACAAAGATGGCCTTGGGGAAAAGGAAACAAACAAACGCTCAAACCGTTATCTACATCCTGTAGAAGAGCCCTGACCAGCAAAATATTAAAAAACAAACAAACCACTTTTTGAAGTTAAAAAATTACAATCAGACAAAAAATCATGAGCGAGTTTAATGCGAGCGTGCACCAGAAATAGCCAAATTCAGCTGGCCAAAGGAACACGTTCGAAACCATGTGAAGACATGGTGAAAAAAGATCAGTAGCTCTAATATATCAGTACAGCTTTTCAAAGGTTTCCTTTTAAAGGTGCGTTATAAATTAGTCTCTACTGGCATGTTATTAACTGAAATAAACTTAATTCCTCCCTTCCCCCTATATTCCCTTAAAATTATTTTAGATATTGTTGGCATAAAGTGGAATGCCAGCAAAACACCTCCCAATCTGCCGTCATTGCAATCTATCCAGTAGCCAACACTCATTTTAGCTTGTTTTTGTCATTTGTTAGCTATCAAAAGTTCTGCGGTTGACTGCCAACCTGAAACCAGGGCACTGAATCACAACTTTGCTCTCTCTCTCTCTCTCTCTCTCTCTCTCTCTCTCTCTTTCTCTCTCTCTCTCTCCAGTTATCCACCCAGACATTAGACCACAAAGAAATGCTTGAGTATACCGAAATGAATGTAAGTTGAAAAAACCCATACCGAGGGCCACTTGTCTCACAGGGTAAGGGATCCTGACAATTTTTGAGCAACCGAGAGGAAAGGAAATTGATGACGCCTTGATGCAAATCAAACCTTTCTGTATAAGGGAAATCTGGGAATCATTTCGCGCACACTAGTGAATCCAGAATCAAATATTTACTTTCGGCACAAATAAAGCTGCGGTGATCTGAGTGCCTGAAGCCAAAAGAAACAAATGTGTACAAAGCCATTAACACGAGACTCTACATTGAAATCCATCTGACCATATTTTAAACTCTTGACTTCTGTTAAGGATGAATTTGGTGTTATTTATTATTCCTACAAGGGATAGGCTTTTGATGAAAAGTTGACGTTTGGAAACGAGTTTGAAAGTTGTTAGGTTGTCCTGACAATACAGTCAACTGCACTATATAATCATTTGCCTTAATAGTTACCTGTCAAAGCTCCTATTTCTTTTACTACAGGGATTAATCCACCACAAGTAGATTTGAATCGGACTTTTCACAGACTAAGGTCTGTTCGAATAACTTGAAGTATTTAATGTCACTTTTCTCCTTGCCTATAAGATAAAACACCGTAAAAGTGTTTTGCTCAGGAAATACAGGAGTGCTGCTGGTTACAACAGTAGTGATACAATCATGTTTACCCCATCATAAGGTTGATCTAAGTAATAAACCTTAGCATTTTCACTTAAACTGTCAGTAGTCCGATATGTTTATTACAGAGTATTCTATCGGTGTTCAGAGGGATGGTATGTTGTTTAGGCAAAGTTTAAATGAAATAGAATAAACATAACAAATCGCTCAAGCAGACCGCATCCAGCTGTAAATAACTGTTAGGTATTTTATCATGCTAAGTATATTTTATTTACTCATTTCTGGGGAATTAAGAGCGGGCATATCCAAAGCTGTAGTTAATAAAGTATACAAAATCACATGATCCTACCAAACTGGGTTAGAGTTATATGTTTTATTGTTAACCCCTTGCACTGAATCTTCTGAAGCTGAAAGGGAAAAGGAAAGGGCTTTTGTCCGAGTTGATCCTTGGCTATTCTGGGGCTCAGGTTGGTGTGAAAGGGACGAGGAGGTCACTTGAAATCTCCTTTTATCTACTCTTATTTTCTCTCTGGATCAGCAACTTTGAATAGACACCATCTAATCGCTCGTAATAGAAGGAAACTCTGGGAGCCACGAAAATGCCTTTACTCTAGAACTGCATATGTGAATATGGATACACACACACACACACACACATACGCATGTGTGTGTACGTACATTCTGTACAACATACATACCCACAGACACATGCACGCACATGGAATTTAAAGTTTTAAACTGACCGTTCCAATTCATAGGGCCCTAATTTGTATGCTTTCAGTCCTTTACGACTGTTTAGAGACAAGGAATGTAGTCATCAGAAGTAGATATAACCTGGGTGTAGACTTATGGTAGGAAATATTCTTTACAATACAGATCCGTCCCAATTGTAAACTCGCAATGACCCTGGCGGTTGAACTGATAGTCCTGGAACGGGACTGTAGCTATATCGTTATGATAATAACATGTAATGACAGTCAACAATTATTTTAAATCTTATCCGCAGATCACAGATTTGTGTGTGTGTGTGGCACTGCTTATTAATTTTGTCAGGACACTGAGTAAATCGGAGACAGACACGTAAATGGGAATATGAGACATTTGTGAATGAAGCTTTTCTTCCACAAATACATATAACTGCCTGTCTGAAGTTGGGCAATTAACTACGGTTTATTGAGCTGAGAATTTCTCTAGCAAGTCTATTGTGCTAGCTGAAACTGAAGTTGTTGGTTTTTCTTGTTCAAACATTGTTAAACTCTCTCAGATTTATTCGTAAAAGACCAACGAAAAATATTAACAAAATGTGTAGTTGTTAGAAAATAGAAAAGCTTTGCTATGGAGGCGGAGAAGCTTCCAGTTCTAAGCAAAGAACTATGTCTGCTGCTCCTAACCCCTCAGATATTCGCATTTCTTTCTGTGTCCAGGATGCTTTAGCTGTAAATTCCTTTAAGTATATACTTTGTTGCTAAGGCTACAAGTTCCATCCCAACACGCAAATCTTCTACTTTGCAGATCCAACTCAGCCCTGGGCAGAAGTCTTGACTTAAGAAACCTACTTCAAACTCCTTGGAGTGCCTCCCTGCTAAATACCTGCTGAAGTCTGCTGTTTAAAATGAAGGGCTAAAGAGCCCTTCCTCCCTCCTCTCAAATGATACATTTTACTGGGAGTTCTGGTGAATAGAAGGCAAGAAAGAGCTCAGTCCAATAAAGATTAAATTAAGTAGAAGAAACCCAGCCGGTATATATTTTGAAGCTCCGGTGGGGCGTCAAACCGATGTTTAACACATTTTTTCCACTCACTGTGCACAAGTCCTGGACATGTAATGCCTTTTAATTTTTTCCACCTTCAGGAGGGAAGCGTTCTGATTACTACAGCGAAAGGGCTTTCCTATTCCAAATTTGCTTTAAAAAACCCTCCTGCTAAAAAGTAAACGCACTCTTTTAAGTGAATGGGAATTTTATTTCCCTTGATTAATCTTTGCTCATGCTTTGTCACAAATAAACGGGCTGCAGTGTGTTAATCAGAACATCTTATTTATTTGTTTTAGAGCGGTGGGCTAGGGAAGAAACCCTTCACCCAGGTATCCCCAAATGCAGAGCTAAAGTTGAAAGGAAATACAAAGTATTTTAGCAGCATTAACCCCCCCCCCCCCCCCCAACACACACACATTTGGCTAAACTGGCTACATTTCCTGAATGGCTGAGGAAATATTGTTTTAACTAACGGTCTCAGCATAGTGGACAAATGTTTATGAATCACTGAACCTTCCAGTATTGATGGAAAAGAAGGAACTGGAAAGCGAGATCATGCTTAAAAAAATCAGCCCCAGAGACTCTGAAAACATGATCTAATCGCTGGAAAAGTTAAGCGTTATTTGGTAAACGTTTGTAAATGCAAATAGAAATGAATAAATAAACCTCAAACCAGTTAGTTTGGGTGTAGTAGTTTAGCAGGACTAATTGCAGACAATGGAGCTGAAATGACTTTTTCAATTAGCTGCTGGTTGGAGTTTAGTTGAAGGAACTGTCAGCTCCAGCGATGGGTAATTGCTTTATTGCTCACAAAACTATCATCTATTTAGAACATATGTGCTAATTACTCTGGATGGGCGTTGGAAAAGAGACCATAAATCTATTAGCACTTTAAAAAGTCCACGGCGCTTGTAAGCAACTAAATTCCCTTACATGTAATATTCAGGATAGGTTTCTGTGATAAATGAATGTTTCTCAAAAAAAATCAGAACAACATATATACATATACGTTTTGAACTTCAGGTACTGTGCTGTTGGCTAACAGTGGTCATCTCCGATGAAGGGAGGCAACCTTTCTATACAATAAACCAATGCAATAAATCATTGTCATAAAAACGATTTTCCTCTAGCTTTACACTAGTTTCTTTTTTCAAAAAGATTAGTTTAGAAATCTTTTAATTGGATTACTCTGGCAAATTAATCTCCTTCAGGCTTACTAAATTTGTGTACCAAATATTTAGAATTAATTCAGCGTCACTGAAGGTATTTGGGATGCCTTTTGTTATAACTAAGAAAATGGATAGGTAGGAAAGGTAACATTTTAAAATATACATTCATGTGCTCTCAGAGCTTTCTATGCATATTCATTGCGATGGATGTCGAATTGTAGTGCATAAAATTGCTTTTGTAAGGAGATAAACAGAGCTGGCTCCTGGCCTGCCATGGAGCAGGGCTATAGTGCAGAAAAAAAGTGCATATGAGTTCAGGAAAAGAGAGTTTGCAGGCAGTGTGGAAAGTCCTGTTCTAACACAATAATTTGTGGCAATGAGTATCAGAATTTCCCATAGGAAATTGACACTTTTTCTGAAACACACACACACATCCCTACTGCCCTGGTGCAATTAGGTCCCGCACCTCACCGTGCTTGGGGGAACCAGACACAGAGGGTCCTAATCTATTTACGATTTGGAGAAAACCAGGTGTTATTTCCCCGTCCAACACTCCAGGGTTTCCGTCGAATCTCGCATGTGAAACCTTTTCTCAGCACAAGGAAACCAACTTTTAGGAACACTATTGTCCCCGATGTAGAGTTTGGTCCTGTCCTCCCTGCCCCCGAAGAGTCGTTTAGGCGTTTGGTCGCTTAAACACAGTCTCTTTTACTTCTGGACTTAAGCGCTTACTGATCTGCTATAGCCCATTGACTCCCCCAAAAAACATCCCCCCCCAGTATTATCTGCATCCTCATTTTAAAGGGTGCATTGTGTGCAGTACGTGTGTTAAACCGATCTACTGTTCCTGAGAGGACACATCACCCTTCTTTCCTGCGCATCAGGTTATCGGTATTCTGAACCTTTCCTAACATATTTGCAGAAAAGTTTCTTTCCTGCTTGGACTTTTGGAGGAGCCTGCTACAGCAGGGACCTCCATCATATTTATGGCTATCTGATGTGATTTTCGGAGTTAGATTACTCTATCTATATGAAATGGGATACCTTACTTTTAAGCTCAATTTAGCTTTTAATAGCAGCCCTGTGAGGTGTGGTTAATTGGTGGGGATAAAGGCATAATGACTTGACAGGGAGATTGCAATGATTCTTTAATGTACTTTTTTTTGAACAATGACATGTCATCTCTTTGGTAAAAGAGCAATAAAATGGGATTCTCTGAAGGAAACAAATTTGTAACTTTCACTTAATGATTTATACATAGAATGAAAGTCAGATTAGGTTTTGTCTGGCAGAAACGGGGAGGATTCTATATACATTGCATGGCTATAGCTTTAGCTGTTTTTTTCCCGGGTCTATGGAGTCAGATGCATATTGGTGAGTTCCACTTGGCTGGAGAAGAAGGAAGGGGATTTTGATGACTTAGGCTGTGCAGGTGAGCAGTCAGTGTAGGCTGAACGGAGCAGGGATTGCGGTAGGAAAACACCCTTTAATATGCTGAATTTATTTAGTACGGGATGATTTCAGACACACCTCTTTCTCAAGAACACAAAGTCAGCAAATTGTCTCAAAACAACCAGATCCCATGTCAGCCCAACAGTTCTTTGGAGTTTAACCAGAGTTTGCCATTTCAGCGTCAGCATTACATTTTTAGTGTTACCCTTTGGTAAACTGCGATCTACACAGGTGGGATTGTGTATATTTAATAAAACATGTAAAATACACACATATCTATTCATTGGCTACATGGAGAGACACCTATACTTAAATATATATATGAAAGTATATAGGACTATATAGTTATATACGTATGTACTTTCGTATATATATATATATATGCATGCATTTTCCATATATAAAGTGTGTGTGTGTGCGTGTACACACTTTACATCTATGTGTTCATCTGTATATAAACATGTATATATAAAGTGTAAAAAGCAACAGAGGGTCCTGTGGCACCTTTAAGACTAACAGAAGTATTGGGAGCATAAGCTTTCGTGGGTAAGAACCTCACTTCTTCAGATGCAAGAAGTGAGGTTCTTACCCACGAAAGCTTATGCTCCCAATA